>NW_026610913.1:0-148650 GCF_029499605.1 Hyla sarda | reverse complement strand
TGCAAACTCTTCCAGGTGCCGTGTTATTTCCTACACTTTCTGATTCCTTCTCTTGTGGAATAAAGTTTCGAATACAGTTCCCAGTTCACAGTCAGCCCTAGCACTCGTGATGTCGCCTCTGACAAGGACAGAGAAAGAGACACCCTTCCCTTTCTCCACACTGCTATCAGTACCTATTCTAAGGACTGGGACACATGTGAGATCCCCACTGGTGTCGGCCGGGGCAGCTGACATGCAAAACATGGCCGGTTAGCTCAGCTGGTTAGAGCGTGGTGCTAATAACGCCAAGGTCGCGGGTTCGATCCCCGTACGGGCCAGTCCGTCTCCTCTTTTTTGACCGTACCAGTCTCAAACTCCTTTTTCTCCCTACTGCCTAGATCTGGTGGGTGGAAATTGCTGCTGTCTTCATTTAAGCAGGTTACCGTGATGGCAAGCACCATACCCATTCCTCGTTAGTATAGTGGTGAGTATCCCCGCCTGTCACGCGGGGAGACCGGGGTTCGATTCCCCGACGGGGAGGCAATTGTTTTCTTTGTGCACCAAAGAAAACTCAGGAAAAAGGAATCCAAAGTCTTAAGTCTCCAGAGTCTCCAGAGTCCTCCAGAGTCTCCATGGAAATAAAGATGGAATTTTAAAAAGAGATCTACAAAAAAAGAAGCCATTAAGTCGTTGCACAGAGAGAACCCACACTTATCCTACCTCAGTTTCCTGAAGGTTTAAGCTGAAAAACTCTGTAGATATCCCCAATCCATGGAGCGAATAGGCCGAAACCACATGCCGAAAGGAGCCCGCTGAGATTGGCCAGGGGAAACAAACGTCCGTACGGGAGATGCCCACGGACAGAGCCTTATTTAATGGATTCCTGACATTAGTTTGCAGCAGAGCATAACGTAGACGTTCAGCGACTGATTTTGTCACCTGGGACCCGTTTTCCCAAAGTCATGAGTTAGAAAACTAAGGAAAAAGGAGGTAAAATCCTAGAGGGAGCGTAAGGAACCTTAAAGGTAGAAAGAAACCAAAGTCTTAAGTCTCCAGAGACTCCATGGAAATAAAGATGGACATTTAAAAAGAGATCTACAAAAAAAGAAGCCATTAAGTTGTTGCACCGAGAGAACCCACACTTATCCTACCTCAGTTTCCTTAAGGTTTAAGCTGAAAAACTCTGTAGATATCCCCAATCCATGGAGCGAATAGGCCGAAACCACATGCCGAAAGGAGCCCACTGAGATTGGCCAGGGGAAACAAACGTCCGTACGGGAAATGCCCACGGCCAGAGCCTTATCCAATGGATTCCTGACATTAGTTTGCAGCACAGCATATACCAGAGTCAATAACTTGTAAAGTAGACGGTCAGCGACTGATTTCGTCACCTGGGACCCGTTTGCCCAAAGTCATGAGTTAGTTGCAGCTGAAATGCGGACTGCAGCTTTCCCTCAATCACTGGCGCTACAACAAGGCCCCGTGTAGCCCATGCCTAAGGCCTATGGCTTTTAGATTGCAAACTCTTCCAGGTGCCGTGTTATTTCCTATACTTTCTGATTCCTTCTCTTGTGGAATAAAGTTTCGAATACAGTTCCCAGTTCACAGTCAGCCCTAGCACTCGTGATGTCGCCTCTGACAAGGACAGAGAAAGAGACACCCTTCCCTTTCTCCACACTGCTATCAGTACCTATTCTAAGGACTGGGACACATGTGAGATCCCCACTGATGTCGGCCGGGGCAGCCGACATGCGCAACATGGCCGGTTAGCTCAGCTGGTTAGAGCGTGGTGCTAATAACGCCAAGGTCGCGGGTTCGATCCCCGTACGGGCCAGTCCGTCTCCTCTTTTTTGACCGTACCAATCTCAAACTCCTTTTTCTCCCTACTGCCTAGATCTGGTAGGTGGAAATTGCTGCTGTCTTCATTTAAGCAGGTTACCGTGATGGCAAGCACCATACCCATTCCTCGTTAGTATAGTGGTGAGTATCCCCGCCTGTCACGCGGGAGACCGGGGTTCGATTCCCCGACGGGGAGGCAATTGTTTTCTTTGTGCACCAAAGAAAACTCAGGAAAAAGGAATCCAAAGTCTTAAGTCTCCAGAGTCTCCAGAGTCTCCATGGAAATAAAGATGGAATTTTAAAAAGAGATCTACAAAAAAAGAAGCCATTAAGTCGTTGCACAGAGAGAACCCACACTTATCCTACCTCAGTTTCCTGAAGGTTTAAGCTGAAAAACTCTGTAGATTGGCCAGGGGAAACAAACGTCCGTACGGGAGATGCCCACGGACAGAGCCTTATTTAATGGATTCCTGACATTAGTTTGCAGCATAGCATAACGTAGACGTTCAGCGACTGATTTTGTCACCTGGGACCCTTTTTCCCAAAGTCATGAGTTAGAAAACTAAGGAAAAAGGAGGTAAAATCCTAGAGGGAGCGTAAGGAACCTTAAAGGTAGAAAGAAACCAAAGTCTTAAGTCTCCAGAGACTCCATGGAAATAAAGATGGAAATTTAAAAAGAGATCTACAAAAAAAGAAGCCATTAGGTTGTTGCACCGAGAGAACCCACACTTATCCTACCTCAGTTTCCTTAAGGTTTAAGCTGAAAAACTCTGTAGATATCCCCAATCCATGGAGCGAATAGGCCGAAACCACATGCCGAAAGGAGCCCGCTGAGATTGGCCAGGGGAAACAAACGTCCGTACGGGAGATGCCCACGGCCAGAGCCTTATCCAATGGATTCCTGACATTAGTTTGCAGCACAGCATATACCAGAGTCAATAACTTGTAAAGTAGACGGTCAGCGACTGATTTCGTCACCTGGGACCTGTGTGCCCAAAGTCATGAGTTAGTTGCAGCTGAAATGCGGACTGCAGCTTTCCCTCAATCACTGGCGCTACAACAAGGCCCCGTGTAGCCCATGCCTAAGGCCTATGGCTTTTAGATTGCAAACTCTTCCAGGTGCCGTGTTATTTCCTATACTTTCTGATTCCTTCTCTTGTGGAATAAAGTTTCGAATACAGTTCCCAGTTCACAGTCAGCCCTAGCACTCGTGATGTCGCCTCTGACAAGGACAGAGAAAGAGACACCCTTCCCTTTCTCCTCTTTTTTGACCGTACCAGTCTCAAACTCCTTTTTCTCCCTACTGCCTAGATCTGGTGGGTGGATATTGCTGCTGTCTTCATTTAAGCAGGTTACCGTGATGGCAAGCACCATACCCATTCCTCGTTAGTATAGTGGTGAGTATCCCCGCCTGTCACGCGGGAGACCGGGGTTCGATTCCCCGACGGGGAGGCAATTGTTTTCTTTGTGCACCAAAGAAAACTCAGGAAAAAGGAATCCAAAGTCTTAAGTCTCCAGAGTCTCCAGAGTCTCCATGGAAATAAAGATGGAATTTTAAAAAGAGATCTACAAAAAAAGAAGCCATTAAGTCGTTGCACAGAGAGAACCCACACTTATCCTACCTCAGTTTCCTGAAGGTTTAAGCTGAAAAACTCTGTAGATATCCCCAATCCATGGAGCGAATAGGCCGAAACCACATGCCGAAAGGAGCCCACTGAGATTGGCCAGGGGAAACAAACGTCCGTACGGGAGATGCCCATGGCCAGAGCCTTATCCAATGGATTCCTGACATTAGTTTGCAGCAGAGCATAACGTAGACGTTCAGCGACTGATTTTGTCACCTGGGACCCTTTTTCCCAAAGTCATGAGTTAGAAAACTAAGGAAAAAGGAGGTAAAATCCTAGAGGGAGCGTAAGGAACCTTAAAGGTAGAAAGAAACCAAAGTCTTAAGTCTCCAGAGACTCCATGGAAATAAAGATGGAAATTTAAAAAGAGATCTACAAAAAAAGAAGCCATTAAGTTGTTGCACCGAGAGAACCCACACTTATCCTACCTCAGTTTCCTTAAGGTTTAAGCTGAAAAACTCTGTAGATATCCCCAATCCATGGAGCGAATAGGCCGAAACCACATGCCGAAAGGAGCCCACTGAGATTGGCCAGGGGAAACAAAGGTCCGTACGGGAAATGCCCACGGCCAGAGCCTTATCCAATGGATTCCTGACATTAGTTTGCAGCACAGCATATACCAGAGTCAATAACTTGTAAAGTAGATGGTCAGCGACTGATTTCGTCACCTGGGACCCGTTTGCCCAAAGTCATGAGTTAGTTGCAGCTGAAATGCGGACTGCAGCTTTCCCTCAATCACTGGCGCTACAACAAGGCCCCGTGTAGCCCATGCCTAAGGCCTATGGCTTTTAGATTGCAAACTCTTCCAGGTGCCGTGTTATTTCCTATACTTTCTGATTCCTTCTCTTGTGGAATAAAGTTTCGAATACAGTTCCCAGTTCACAGTCAGCCCTAGCACTCGTGATGTCGCCTCTGACAAGGACAGAGAAAGAGACACCCTTCCCTTTCTCCACACTGCTATCAGTACCTATTCTAAGGACTGGGACACATGTGAGATCCCCACTGATGTCGGCCGGGGCAGCCGACATGCGCAACATGGCCGGTTAGCTCAGCTGGTTAGAGCGTGGTGCTAATAACGCCAAGGTCGCGGGTTCGATCCCCGTACGGGCCAGTCCGTCTCCTCTTTTTTGACCGTACCAATCTCAAACTCCTTTTTCTCCCTACTGCCTAGATCTGGTGGGTGGAAATTGCTGCTGTCTTCATTTAAGCAGGTTACCGTGATGGCAAGCACCATACCCATTCCTCGTTAGTATAGTGGTGAGTATCCCCGCCTGTCACGCGGGAGACCGGGGTTCGATTCCCTGACGGGGAGGCAATTGTTTTCTTTGTGCACCAAAGAAAACTCAGGAAAAAGGAATCCAAAGTCTTAAGTCTCCAGAGTCTCCAGAGTCTCCATGGAAATAAAGATGGAATTTTAAAAAGAGATCTACAAAAAAAGAAGCCATTAAGTCGTTGCACAGAGAGAACCCACACTTATCCTACCTCAGTTTCCTGAAGGTTTAAGCTGAAAAACTCTGTAGATATCCCCAATCCATGGAGCGAATAGGCCGAAACCACATGCCGAAAGGAGCCCGCTGAGATTGGCCAGGGGAAACAAACGTCCGTACGGGAGATGCCCACGGACAGAGCCTTATCTAATGGATTCCTGACATTAGTTTGCAGCAGAGCATAACGTAGACGTTCAGCGACTGATTTTGTCACCTGGGACCATTTTCCCAAAGTCATGAGTTAGAAAACTAAGGAAAAAGGAGGTAAAATCCTAGAGGGAGCGTAAGGAACCTTAAAGGTAGAAAGAAACCAAAGTCTTAAGTCTCCAGAGACTCCATGGAAATAAAGATGGAAATTTAAAAAGAGATCTACAAAAAAAGAAGCCATTAAGTTGTTGCACCGAGAGAACCCACACTTATCCTACCTCAGTTTCCTTAAGGTTTAAGCTGAAAAACTCTGTAGATATCCCCAATCCATGGAGCGAATAGGCCGAAACCACATGCCGAATGGAGCCCGCTGAGATTGGCCAGGGGAAACAAACGTCCGTATGGGAGATGCCCACGGCCAGAGCCTTATCCAATGGATTCCTGACATTAGTTTGCAGCACAGCATATACCAGAGTCAATAACTTGTAAAGTAGACGGTCAGCGACTGATTTCGTCACCTGGGACCCGTTTGCCCAAAGTCATGAGTTAGTTGCAGCTGAAATGCGGACTGCAGCTTTCCCTCAATCACTGGCGCTACAACAAGGCCCCGTGTAGCCCATGCCTAAGGCCTATGGCTTTTAGATTGCAAACTCTTCCAGGTGCCGTGTTATTTCCTATACTTTCTGATTCCTTCTCTTGTGGAATAAAGTTTCGAATACAGTTCCCAGTTCACAGTCAGCCCTAGCACTCGTGATGTCGCCTCTGACAAGGACAGAGAAAGAGACACCCTTCCCTTTCTCCACACTGCTATCAGTACCTATTCTAAGGACTGGGACACATGTGAGATCCCCACTGGTGTCGGCCGGGGCAGCCGACATGCGCAACATGGCCGGTTAGCTCAGCTGGTTAGAGTGTGGTGCTAATAACGCCAAGGTCGCGGGTTCGATCCCCGTACGGGCCAGTCCGTCTCCTCTTTTTTGACCGTACCAGTCTCAAACTCCTTTTTCTCCCTACTGCCTAGATCTGGTGGGTGGAAATTGCTGCTGTCTTCATTTAAGCAGGTTACCGTGATGACAAGCACCATACCCATTCCTCGTTAGTATAGTGGTGAGTATCCCCGCCTGTCACGCGGGAGACCGGGGTTCGATTCCCCGACGGGGAGGCAATTGTTTTCTTTGTGCACCAAAGAAAACTCAGGAAAAAGGAATCCAAAGTCTTAAGTCTCCAGAGTCTCCAGAGTCTCCATGGAAATAAAGATGGAATTTTAAAAAGAGATCTACAAAAAAAGAAGCCATTAAGTTGTTGCACAGAGAGAACCCACACTTATCCTACCTCAGTTTCCTGAAGGTTTAAGCTGAAAAACTCTGTAGATATCCCCAATCCATGGAGCGAATAGGCCGAAACCACATGCCGAAAGGAGCCCGCTGAGATTGGCCAGGGGAAACAAACGTCCGTACGGGAGATGCCCACGGACAGAGCCTTATTTAATGGATTCCTGACATTAGTTTGCAGCAGAGCATAACGTAGACGTTCAGCGACTGATTTTGTCACCTGGGACCCGTTTTCCCAAAGTCATGAGTTAGAAAACTAAGGAAAAAGGAGGTAAAATCCTAGAGAGAGCGTCAGGAACCTTAAAGGTAGAAAGAAACCAAAGTCTTAAGTCTCCAGAGACTCCATGGAAATAAAGATGGAAATTTAAAAAGAGATCTACAAAAAAAGAAGCCATTAAGTCGTTGCACCGAGAGAACCCACACTTATCCTACCTCAGTTTCCTTAAGGTTTAAGCTGAAAAACTCTGTAGATATCCCCAATCCATGGAGCGAATAGGCCGAAACCACATGCCGAAAGGAGCCCGCTGAGATTGGCCAGGGGAAACAAACGTCCGTACGGGAGATGCCCACGGCCAGAGCCTTATCCAATGGATTCCTGACATTAGTTTGCAGCACAGCATATACCAGAGTCAATAACTTGTAAAGTAAACGGTCAGCGACTGATTTCGTCACCTGGGACCCGTTTGCCCAAAGTCATGAGTTAGTTGCAGCTGAAATGCGGACTGCAGCTTTCCCTCAATCACTGGCGCTACAACAAGGCCCCGTGTAGCCCATGCCTAAGGCCTATGGCTTTTAGATTGCAAACTCTTCCAGGTGCCGTGTTATTTCCTATACTTTCTGATTCCTTCTCTTGTGGAATAAAGTTTCGAATACAGTTCCCAGTTCACAGTCAGCCCTAGCACTCGTGATGTCGCCTCTGACAAGGACAGAGAAAGAGACACCCTTCCCTTTCTCCACACTGCTATCAGTACCTATTCTAAGGACTGGGACACATGTGAGATCCCCACTGGTGTCGGCCGGGGCAGCCGACATGCGCAACATGGCCGGTTAGCTCAGCTGGTTAGAGCGTGGTGCTAATAACGCCAAGGTCGCGGGTTCGATCCCCGTACGGGCCAGTCCGTCTCCTCTTTTTTGACCGTACCAGTCTCAAACTCCTTTTTCTCCCTACTGCCTAGATCTGGTGGGTGGAAATTGCTGCTGTCTTCATTTAAGCAGGTTACCGTGATGGCAAGCACCATACCCATTCCTCGTTAGTATAGTGGTGAGTATCCCCGCCTGTCACGCGGGAGACCCGGGTTCGATTCCCCGACGGGGAGGCAATTGTTTTCTTTGTGCACCAAAGAAAACTCAGGAAAAAGGAATCCAAAGTCTTAAGTCTCCAGAGTCTCCAGAGTCTCCATGGAAATAAAGATGGAATTTTAAAAAGAGATCTACAAAAAAAGAAGCCATTAAGTCGTTGCACAGAGAGAACCCACACTTATCCTACCTCAGTTTCCTGAAGGTTTAAGCTGAAAAACTCTGTAGATTGGCCAGGGGAAACAAACGTCCGTACGGGAGATGCCCACGGACAGAGCCTTTTTTAATGGATTCCTGACATTAGTTTGCAGCATAGCATAACGTAGACGTTCAGCGACTGATTTTGTCACCTGGGACCCTTTTTCCCAAAGTCATGAGTTAGAAAACTAAGGAAAAAGGAGGTAAAATCCTAGAGGGAGCGTAAGGAACCTTAAAGGTAGAAAGAAACCAAAGTCTTAAGTCTCCAGAGACTCCATGGAAATAAAGATGGAAATTTAAAAAGAGATCTACAAAAAAAGAAGCCATTAAGTTGTTGCACCGAGAGAACCCACACTTATCCTACCTCAGTTTCCTTAAGGTTTAAGCTGAAAAACTCTGTAGATATCCCCAATCCATGGAGCGAATAGGCCGAAACCACATGCCGAATGGAGCCCGCTGAGATTGGCCAGGGGAAACAAACGTCCGTATGGGAGATGCCCACGGCCAGAGCCTTATCCAATGGATTCCTGACATTAGTTTGCAGCACAGCATATACCAGAGTCAATAACTTGTAAAGTAGACGGTCAGCGACTGATTTCGTCACCTGGGACCCGTTTGCCCAAAGTCATGAGTTAGTTGCAGCTGAAATGCGGACTGCAGCTTTCCCTCAATCACTGGCGCTACAACAAGGCCCCGTGTAGCCCATGCCTAAGGCCTATGGCTTTTAGATTGCAAACTCTTCCAGGTGCCGTGTTATTTCCTACACTTTCTGATTCCTTCTCTTGTGGAATAAAGTTTCGAATACAGTTCCCAGTTCACAGTCAGCCCTAGCACTCGTGATGTCGCCTCTGACAAGGACAGAGAAAGAGACACCCTTCCCTTTCTCCACACTGCTATCAGTACCTATTCTAAGGACTGGGACACATGTGAGATCCCCACTGGTGTCGGCCGGGGCAGCTGACATGCAAAACATGGCCGGTTAGCTCAGCTGGTTAGAGCGTGGTGCTAATAACGCCAAGGTCGCGGGTTCGATCCCCGTACGGGCCAGTCCGTCTCCTCTTTTTTGACCGTACCAGTCTCAAACTCCTTTTTCTCCCTACTGCCTAGATCTGGTGGGTGGAAATTGCTGCTGTCTTCATTTAAGCAGGTTACCGTGATGGCAAGCACCATACCCATTCCTCGTTAGTATAGTGGTGAGTATCCCCGCCTGTCACGCGGGAGACCGGGGTTCGATTCCCCGACGGGGAGGCAATTGTTTTCTTTGTGCACCAAAGAAAACTCAGGAAAAAGGAATCC
Source organism: Hyla sarda (assembly GCF_029499605.1). NCBI lineage: Eukaryota > Metazoa > Chordata > Amphibia > Anura > Hylidae > Hyla > Hyla sarda. The sequence goes on along the minus strand of NW_026610913.1, from coordinate 139,452 downwards.
AAAGTCTTAAGTCTCCAGAGTCTCCAGAGTCTCCAGAGTCTCCATGGAAATAAAGATGGAATTTTAAAAAGAGATCTACAAAAAAAGAAGCCATTAAGTCGTTGCACAGAGAGAACCCACACTTATCCTACCTCAGTTTCCTGAAGGTTTAAGCTGAAAAACTCTGTAGATATCCCCAATCCATGGAGCGAATAGGCCGAAACCACATGCCGAAAGGAGCCCGCTGAGATTGGCCAGGGGAAACAAACGTCCGTACGGGAGATGCCCACGGACAGAGCCTTATTTAATGGATTCCTGACATTAGTTTGCAGCAGAGCATAACGTAGACGTTCAGCGACTGATTTTGTCACCTGGGACCCGTTTTCCCAAAGTCATGAGTTAGAAAACTAAGGAAAAAGGAGGTAAAATCCTAGAGAGAGCGTCAGGAACCTTAAAGGTAGAAAGAAACCAAAGTCTTAAGTCTCCAGAGACTCCATGGAAATAAAGATGGAAATTTAAAAAGAGATCTACAAAAAAAGAAGCCATTAAGTCGTTGCACCGAGAGAACCCACACTTATCCTACCTCAGTTTCCTTAAGGTTTAAGCTGAAAAACTCTGTAGATATCCCCAATCCATGGAGCGAATAGGCCGAAACCACATGCCGAAAGGAGCCCGCTGAGATTGGCCAGGGGAAACAAACGTCCGTACGGGAGATGCCCACGGCCAGAGCCTTATCCAATGGATTCCTGACATTAGTTTGCAGCACAGCATATACCAGAGTCAATAACTTGTAAAGTAGACGGTCAGCGACTGATTTCGTCACCTGGGACCCGTTTGCCCAAAGTCATGAGTTAGTTGCAGCTGAAATGCGGACTGCAGCTTTCCCTCAATCACTGGCGCTACAACAAGGCCCCGTGTAGCCCATGCCTAAGGCCTATGGCTTTTAGATTGCAAACTCTTCCAGGTGCCGTGTTATTTCCTATACTTTCTGATTCCTTCTCTTGTGGAATAAAGTTTCGAATACAGTTCCCAGTTCACAGTCAGCCCTAGCACTCGTGATGTCGCCTCTGACAAGGACAGAGAAAGAGACACCCTTCCCTTTCTCCACACTGCTATCAGTACCTATTCTAAGGACTGGGACACATGTGAGATCCCCACTGGTGTCGGCCGGGGCAGCCGACATGCGCAACATGGCCGGTTAGCTCAGCTGGTTAGAGCGTGGTGCTAATAACGCCAAGGTCGCGGGTTCGATCCCCGTACGGGCCAGTCCGTCTCCTCTTTTTTGACCGTACCAGTCTCAAACTCCTTTTTCTCCCTACTGCCTAGATCTGGTGGGTGGAAATTGCTGCTGTCTTCATTTAAGCAGGTTACCGTGATGGCAAGCACCATACCCATTCCTCGTTAGTATAGTGGTGAGTATCCCCGCCTGTCACGCGGGAGAACGGGGTTCGATTCCCCGACGGGGAGGCAATTGTTTTCTTTGTGCACCAAAGAAAACTCAGGAAAAAGGAATCCAAAGTCTTAAGTCTCCAGAGTCTCCAGAGTCTCCATGGAAATAAAGATGGAATTTTAAAAAGAGATCTACAAAAAAAGAAGCCATTAAGTCGTTGCACAGAGAGAACCCACACTTATCCTACCTCAGTTTCCTGAAGGTTTAAGCTGAAAAACTCTGTAGATATCCCCAATCCATGGAGCGAATAGGCCGAAACCACATGCCGAAAGGAGCCCGCTGAGATTGGCCAGGGGAAACAAACGTCCGTACGGGAGATGCCCACGGACAGAGCCTTATTTAATGGATTCCTGACATTAGTTTGCAGCAGAGCATAACGTAGACGTTCAGCGACTGATTTTGTCACCTGGGACCCGTTTTCCCAAAGTCATGAGTTAGAAAACTAAGGAAAAAGGAGGTAAAATCCTAGAGAGAGCGTCAGGAACCTTAAAGGTAGAAAGAAACCAAAGTCTTAAGTCTCCAGAGACTCCATGGAAATAAAGATGGAAATTTAAAAAGAGATCTACAAAAAAAGAAGCCATTAAGTCGTTGCACCGAGAGAACCCACACTTATCCTACCTCAGTTTCCTTAAGGTTTAAGTACCTATAGGTACTGCTATCAGTACCTATTCTAAGGACTGGGACACATGTGAGATCCCCACTGGTGTCGGCCGGGGCAGCCGACATGCGCAACATGGCCGGTTAGCTCAACTGGTTAGAGCGTGGTGCTAATAACGCCAAGGTCGCGGGTTCGATCCCCGTACGGGCCAGTCCGTCTCCTCTTTTTTGACCGTACCAGTCTCAAACTCCTTTTTCTCCCTACTGCCTAGATCTGGTGGGTGGAAATTGCTGCTGTCTTCATTTAAGCAGGTTACCGTGATGGCAAGCACCATACCCATTCCTCGTTAGTATAATGGTGAGTATCCCCGCCTGTCACGCGGGAGACCGGGGTTCGATTCCCCGACGGGGAGGCAATTGTTTTCTTTGTGCACCAAAGAAAACTCAGGAAAAAGGAATCCAAAGTCTTAAGTCTCCAGAGTCTCCAGAGTCTCCAGAGTCTCCAGAGTCTCCATGGAAATAAAGATGGAATTTTAAAAAGAGATCTACAAAAAAAGAAGCCATTAAGTCGTTGCACAGAGAGAACCCACACTTATCCTACCTCAGTTTCCTGAAGGTTTAAGCTGAAAAACTCTGTAGATATCCCCAATCCATGGAGCGAATAGGCCGAAACCACATGCCGAAAGGAGCCCGCTGAGATTGGCCAGGGGAAACAAACGTCCGTACGGGAGATGCCCACGGACAGAGCCTTATTTAATGGATTCCTGACATTAGTTTGCAGCAGAGCATAACGTAGACGTTCAGCGACTGATTTTGTCACCTGGGACCCTTTTTCCCAAAGTCATGAGTTAGAAAACTAAGGAAAAAGGAGGTAAAATCCTAGAGGGAGCGTAAGGAACCTTAAAGGTAGAAAGAAACCAAAGTCTTAAGTCTCCAGAGTCTCCATGGAAATAAAGATGGAATTTTAAAAAGAGATTTACAAAAAAAGAAGCCATTAAGTTGTTGCACAGAGAGAACCCACACTTATCCTACCTCAGTTTCCTGAAGGTTTAAGCTGAAAAACTCTGTAGATATCCCCAATCCATGGAGCGAATAGGCCGAAACCACATGCCGAAAGGAGCCCGCTGAGATTGGCCAGGGGAAACAAACGTCCGTACGGGAGATGCCCACGGACAGAGCCTTATTTAATGGATTCCTGACATTAGTTTGCAGCAGAGCATAACGTAGACGTTCAGCGACTGATTTTGTCACCTGGGACCCGTTTTCCCAAAGTCATGAGTTAGAAAACTAAGGAAAAAGGAGGTAAAATCCTAGAGAGAGCGTCAGGAACCTTAAAGGTAGAAAGAAACCAAAGTCTTAAGTCTCCAGAGACTCCATGGAAATAAAGATGGAAATTTAAAAAGAGATCTACAAAAAAAGAAGCCATTAAGTCGTTGCACCGAGAGAACCCACACTTATCCTACCTCAGTTTCCTTAAGGTTTAAGCTGAAAAACTCTGTAGATATCCCCAATCCATGGAGCGAATAGGCCGAAACCACATGCCGAAAGGAGCCCGCTGAGATTGGCCAGGGGAAACAAACGTCCGTACGGGAGATGCCCACGGCCAGAGCCTTATCCAATGGATTCCTGACATTAGTTTGCAGCACAGCATATACCAGAGTCAATAACTTGTAAAGTAAACGGTCAGCGACTGATTTCGTCACCTGGGACCCGTTTGCCCAAAGTCATGAGTTAGTTGCAGCTGAAATGCGGACTGCAGCTTTCCCTCAATCACTGGCGCTACAACAAGGCCCCGTGTAGCCCATGCCTAAGGCCTATGGCTTTTAGATTGCAAACTCTTCCAGGTGCCGTGTTATTTCCTATACTTTCTGATTCCTTCTCTTGTGGAATAAAGTTTCGAATACAGTTCCCAGTTCACAGTCAGCCCTAGCACTCGTGATGTCGCCTCTGACAAGGACAGAGAAAGAGACACCCTTCCCTTTCTCCACACTGCTATCAGTACCTATTCTAAGGACTGGGACACATGTGAGATCCCCACTGGTGTCGGCCGGGGCAGCCGACATGCGCAACATGGCCGGTTAGCTCAGCTGGTTAGAGCGTGGTGCTAATAACGCCAAGGTCGCGGGTTCGATCCCCGTACGGGCCAGTCCGTCTCCTCTTTTTTGACCGTACCAGTCTCAAACTCCTTTTTCTCCCTACTGCCTAGATCTGGTGGGTGGAAATTGCTGCTGTCTTCATTTAAGCAGGTTACCGTGATGGCAAGCACCATACCCATTCCTCGTTAGTATAGTGGTGAGTATCCCCGCCTGTCACGCGGGAGACCCGGGTTCGATTCCCCGACGGGGAGGCAATTGTTTTCTTTGTGCACCAAAGAAAACTCAGGAAAAAGGAATCCAAAGTCTTAAGTCTCCAGAGTCTCCAGAGTCTCCATGGAAATAAAGATGGAATTTTAAAAAGAGATCTACAAAAAAAGAAGCCATTAAGTCGTTGCACAGAGAGAACCCACACTTATCCTACCTCAGTTTCCTGAAGGTTTAAGCTGAAAAACTCTGTAGATTGGCCAGGGGAAACAAACGTCCGTACGGGAGATGCCCACGGACAGAGCCTTTTTTAATGGATTCCTGACATTAGTTTGCAGCATAGCATAACGTAGACGTTCAGCGACTGATTTTGTCACCTGGGACCCTTTTTCCCAAAGTCATGAGTTAGAAAACTAAGGAAAAAGGAGGTAAAATCCTAGAGGGAGCGTAAGGAACCTTAAAGGTAGAAAGAAACCAAAGTCTTAAGTCTCCAGAGACTCCATGGAAATAAAGATGGAAATTTAAAAAGAGATCTACAAAAAAAGAAGCCATTAAGTTGTTGCACCGAGAGAACCCACACTTATCCTACCTCAGTTTCCTTAAGGTTTAAGCTGAAAAACTCTGTAGATATCCCCAATCCATGGAGCGAATAGGCCGAAACCACATGCCGAATGGAGCCCGCTGAGATTGGCCAGGGGAAACAAACGTCCGTATGGGAGATGCCCACGGCCAGAGCCTTATCCAATGGATTCCTGACATTAGTTTGCAGCACAGCATATACCAGAGTCAATAACTTGTAAAGTAGACGGTCAGCGACTGATTTCGTCACCTGGGACCCGTTTGCCCAAAGTCATGAGTTAGTTGCAGCTGAAATGCGGACTGCAGCTTTCCCTCAATCACTGGCGCTACAACAAGGCCCCGTGTAGCCCATGCCTAAGGCCTATGGCTTTTAGATTGCAAACTCTTCCAGGTGCCGTGTTATTTCCTACACTTTCTGATTCCTTCTCTTGTGGAATAAAGTTTCGAATACAGTTCCCAGTTCACAGTCAGCCCTAGCACTCGTGATGTCGCCTCTGACAAGGACAGAGAAAGAGACACCCTTCCCTTTCTCCACACTGCTATCAGTACCTATTCTAAGGACTGGGACACATGTGAGATCCCCACTGGTGTCGGCCGGGGCAGCTGACATGCAAAACATGGCCGGTTAGCTCAGCTGGTTAGAGCGTGGTGCTAATAACGCCAAGGTCGCGGGTTCGATCCCCGTACGGGCCAGTCCGTCTCCTCTTTTTTGACCGTACCAGTCTCAAACTCCTTTTTCTCCCTACTGCCTAGATCTGGTGGGTGGAAATTGCTGCTGTCTTCATTTAAGCAGGTTACCGTGATGGCAAGCAGCATACCCATTCCTCGTTAGTATAGTGGTGAGTATCCCCGCCTGTCACGCGGGAGACCGGGGTTCGATTCCCCGACGGGGAGGCAATTGTTTTCTTTGTGCACCAAAGAAAACTCAGGAAAAAGGAATCCAAAGTCTTAAGTCTCCAGAGTCTCCAGAGTCTCCAGAGTCTCCATGGAAATAAAGATGGAATTTTAAAAAGAGATCTACAAAAAAAGAAGCCATTAAGTCGTTGCACAGAGAGAACCCACACTTATCCTACCTCAGTTTCCTGAAGGTTTAAGCTGAAAAACTCTGTAGATATCCCCAATCCATGGAGCGAATAGGCCGAAACCACATGCCGAAAGGAGCCCGCTGAGATTGGCCAGGGGAAACAAACGTCCGTACGGGAGATGCCCACGGACAGAGCCTTATTTAATGGATTCCTGACATTAGTTTGCAGCAGAGCATAACGTAGACGTTCAGCGACTGATTTTGTCACCTGGGACCCGTTTTCCCAAAGTCATGAGTTAGAAAACTAAGGAAAAAGGAGGTAAAATCCTAGAGAGAGCGTCAGGAACCTTAAAGGTAGAAAGAAACCAAAGTCTTAAGTCTCCAGAGACTCCATGGAAATAAAGATGGAAATTTAAAAAGAGATCTACAAAAAAAGAAGCCATTAAGTCGTTGCACCGAGAGAACCCACACTTATCCTACCTCAGTTTCCTTAAGGTTTAAGCTGAAAAACTCTGTAGATATCCCCAATCCATGGAGCGAATAGGCCGAAACCACATGCCGAAAGGAGCCCGCTGAGATTGGCCAGGGGAAACAAACGTCCGTACGGGAGATGCCCACGGCCAGAGCCTTATCCAATGGATTCCTGACATTAGTTTGCAGCACAGCATATACCAGAGTCAATAACTTGTAAAGTAGACGGTCAGCGACTGATTTCGTCACCTGGGACCCGTTTGCCCAAAGTCATGAGTTAGTTGCAGCTGAAATGCGGACTGCAGCTTTCCCTCAATCACTGGCGCTACAACAAGGCCCCGTGTAGCCCATGCCTAAGGCCTATGGCTTTTAGATTGCAAACTCTTCCAGGTGCCGTGTTATTTCCTATACTTTCTGATTCCTTCTCTTGTGGAATAAAGTTTCGAATACAGTTCCCAGTTCACAGTCAGCCCTAGCACTCGTGATGTCGCCTCTGACAAGGACAGAGAAAGAGACACCCTTCCCTTTCTCCACACTGCTATCAGTACCTATTCTAAGGACTGGGACACATGTGAGATCCCCACTGGTGTCGGCCGGGGCAGCCGACATGCGCAACATGGCCGGTTAGCTCAGCTGGTTAGAGCGTGGTGCTAATAACGCCAAGGTCGCGGGTTCGATCCCCGTACGGGCCAGTCCGTCTCCTCTTTTTTGACCGTACCAGTCTCAAACTCCTTTTTCTCCCTACTGCCTAGATCTGGTGGGTGGAAATTGCTGCTGTCTTCATTTAAGCAGGTTACCGTGATGGCAAGCACCATACCCATTCCTCGTTAGTATAGTGGTGAGTATCCCCGCCTGTCACGCGGGAGAACGGGGTTCGATTCCCCGACGGGGAGGCAATTGTTTTCTTTGTGCACCAAAGAAAACTCAGGAAAAAGGAATCCAAAGTCTTAAGTCTCCAGAGTCTCCAGAGTCTCCATGGAAATAAAGATGGAATTTTAAAAAGAGATCTACAAAAAAAGAAGCCATTAAGTCGTTGCACAGAGAGAACCCACACTTATCCTACCTCAGTTTCCTGAAGGTTTAAGCTGAAAAACTCTGTAGATATCCCCAATCCATGGAGCGAATAGGCCGAAACCACATGCCGAAAGGAGCCCGCTGAGATTGGCCAGGGGAAACAAACGTCCGTACGGGAGATGCCCACGGACAGAGCCTTATTTAATGGATTCCTGACATTAGTTTGCAGCAGAGCATAACGTAGACGTTCAGCGACTGATTTTGTCACCTGGGACCCGTTTTCCCAAAGTCATGAGTTAGAAAACTAAGGAAAAAGGAGGTAAAATCCTAGAGAGAGCGTCAGGAACCTTAAAGGTAGAAAGAAACCAAAGTCTTAAGTCTCCAGAGACTCCATGGAAATAAAGATGGAAATTTAAAAAGAGATCTACAAAAAAAGAAGCCATTAAGTCGTTGCACCGAGAGAACCCACACTTATCCTACCTCAGTTTCCTTAAGGTTTAAGTACCTATAGGTACTGCTATCAGTACCTATTCTAAGGACTGGGACACATGTGAGATCCCCACTGGTGTCGGCCGGGGCAGCCGACATGCGCAACATGGCCGGTTAGCTCAACTGGTTAGAGCGTGGTGCTAATAACGCCAAGGTCGCGGGTTCGATCCCCGTACGGGCCAGTCCGTCTCCTCTTTTTTGACCGTACCAGTCTCAAACTCCTTTTTCTCCCTACTGCCTAGATCTGGTGGGTGGAAATTGCTGCTGTCTTCATTTAAGCAGGTTACCGTGATGGCAAGCACCATACCCATTCCTCGTTAGTATAATGGTGAGTATCCCCGCCTGTCACGCGGGAGACCGGGGTTCGATTCCCCGACGGGGAGGCAATTGTTTTCTTTGTGCACCAAAGAAAACTCAGGAAAAAGGAATCCAAAGTCTTAAGTCTCCAGAGTCTCCAGAGTCTCCAGAGTCTCCAGAGTCTCCATGGAAATAAAGATGGAATTTTAAAAAGAGATCTACAAAAAAAGAAGCCATTAAGTCGTTGCACAGAGAGAACCCACACTTATCCTACCTCAGTTTCCTGAAGGTTTAAGCTGAAAAACTCTGTAGATATCCCCAATCCATGGAGCGAATAGGCCGAAACCACATGCCGAAAGGAGCCCGCTGAGATTGGCCAGGGGAAACAAACGTCCGTACGGGAGATGCCCACGGACAGAGCCTTATTTAATGGATTCCTGACATTAGTTTGCAGCAGAGCATAACGTAGACGTTCAGCGACTGATTTTGTCACCTGGGACCCTTTTTCCCAAAGTCATGAGTTAGAAAACTAAGGAAAAAGGAGGTAAAATCCTAGAGGGAGCGTAAGGAACCTTAAAGGTAGAAAGAAACCAAAGTCTTAAGTCTCCAGAGTCTCCATGGAAATAAAGATGGAATTTTAAAAAGAGATTTACAAAAAAAGAAGCCATTAAGTTGTTGCACAGAGAGAACCCACACTTATCCTACCTCAGTTTCCTGAAGGTTTAAGCTGAAAAACTCTGTAGATATCCCCAATCCATGGAGCGAATAGGCCGAAACCACATGCCGAAAGGAGCCCGCTGAGATTGGCCAGGGGAAACAAACGTCCGTACGGGAGATGCCCACGGACAGAGCCTTATTTAATGGATTCCTGACATTAGTTTGCAGCAGAGCATAACGTAGACGTTCAGCGACTGATTTTGTCACCTGGGACCCTTTTTCCCAAAGTCATGAGTTAGAAAACTAAGGAAAAAGGAGGTAAAATCCTAGAGGGAGCGTAAGGAACCTTAAAGGTAGAAAGAAACCAAAGTCTTAAGTCTCCAGAGACTCCATGGAAATAAAGATGGAAATTTAAAAAGAGATCTACAAAAAAAGAAGCCATTAAGTTGTTGCACCGAGAGAACCCACACTTATCCTACCTCAGTTTCCTTAAGGTTTAAGCTGAAAAACTCTGTAGATATCCCCAATCCATGGAGCGAATAGGCCGAAACCACATGCCGAAAGGAGCCCGCTGAGATTGGCCAGGGGAAACAAACGTCCGTACGGGAGATGCCCACGGCCAGAGCCTTATCCAATGGATTCCTGACATTAGTTTGCAGCACAGCATATACCAGAGTCAATAACTTGTAAAGTAGACGGTCAGCGACTGATTTCGTCACCTGGGACCCGTTTGCCCAAAGTCATGAGTTAGTTGCAGCTGAAATGCGGACTGCAGCTTTCCCTCAATCACTGGCGCTACAACAAGGCCCCGTGTAGCCCATGCCTAAGGCCTATGGCTTTTAGATTGCAAACTCTTCCAGGTGCCGTGTTATTTCCTATACTTTCTGATTCCTTCTCTTGTGGAATAAAGTTTCGAATACAGTTCCCAGTTCACAGTCAGCCCTAGCACTCGTGATGTCGCCTCTGACAAGGACAGAGAAAGAGACACCCTTCCCTTTCTCCACACTGCTATCAGTACCTATTCTAAGGACTGGGACACATGTGAGATCCCCACTGGTGTCGGCCGGGGCAGCCGACATGCGCAACATGGCCGGTTAGCTCAGCTGGTTAGAGCGTGGTGCTAATAACGCCAAGGTCGCGGGTTCGATCCCCGTACGGGCCAGTCCGTCTCCTCTTTTTTGACCGTACCAGTCTCAAACTCCTTTTTCTCCCTACTGCCTAGATCTGGTGGGTGGAAATTGCTGCTGTCTTCATTTAAGCAGGTTACCGTGATGGCAAGCACCATACCCATTCCTCGTTAGTATAGTGGTGAGTATCCCCGCCTGTCACGCGGGAGACCGGGGTTCGATTCCCCGACGGGGAGGCAATTGTTTTCTTTATGCACCAAAGAAAACTCAGGAAAAAGGAATCCAAAGTCTTAAGTCTCCAGAGTCTCCAGAGACTCCATGGAAATAAAGATGGAATTTTAAAAAGAGATCTACAAAAAAAGAAGCCATTAAGTCGTTGCACAGAGAGAACCCACACTTATCCTACCTCAGTTTCCTGAAGGTTTAAGCTGAAAAACTCTGTAGATATCCCCAATCCATGGAGCGAATAGGCCGAAACCACATGCCGAAAGGAGCCCGCTGAGATTGGCCAGGGGAAACAAACGTCCGTACGGGAGATGCCCACGGACAGAGCCTTATTTAATGGATTCCTGACATTAGTTTGCAGCAGAGCATAACGTAGACGTTCAGCGACTGATTTTGTCACCTGGGACCCTTTTTCCCAAAGTCATGAGTTAGAAAACTAAGGAAAAAGGAGGTAAAATCCTAGAGGGAGCGTAAGGAACCTTAAAGGTAGAAAGAAACCAAAGTCTTAAGTCTCCAGAGTCTCCATGGAAATAAAGATGGAATTTTAAAAAGAGATCTACAAAAAAAGAAGCCATTAAGTTGTTGCACAGAGAAAACCCACACTTCTCCTACCTCAGTTTCCTGAAGGTTTAAGCTGAAAAACTCTGTAGATATCCCCAATCCATGGAGCGAATAGGCCGAAACCACATGCCGAAAGGAGCCCGCTGAGATTGGCCAGGGGAAACAAACGTCCGTACGGGAGATGCCCACGGACAGAGCCTTATTTAATGGATTCCTGACATTAGTTTGCAGCAGAGCATAACGTAGACGTTCAGCGACTGATTTTGTCACCTGGGACCCTTTTTCCCAAAGTCATGAGTTAGAAAACTAAGGAAAAAGGAGGTAAAATCCTAGAGGGAGCGTAAGGAACCTTAAAGGTAGAAAGAAACCAAAGTCTTAAGTCTCCAGAGACTCCATGGAAATAAAGATGGAAATTTAAAAAGAGATCTACAAAAAAAGAAGCCATTAAGTTGTTGCACCGAGAGAACCCACACTTATCCTACCTCAGTTTCCTTAAGGTTTAAGCTGAAAAACTCTGTAGATATCCCCAATCCATGGAGCGAATAGGCCGAAACCACATGCCGAAAGGAGCCCGCTGAGATTGGCCAGGGAAAACAAACGTCCGTACGGGAGATGCCCACGGACAGAGCCTTATTTAATGGATTCCTGACATTAGTTTGCAGCAGAGCATAACGTAGACGTTCAGCGACTGATTTTGTCACCTGGGACCCTTTTTCCCAAAGTCATGAGTTAGAAAACTAAGGAAAAAGGAGGTAAAATCCTAGAGGGAGCGTAAGGAACCTTAAAGGTAGAAAGAAACCAAAGTCTTAAGTCTCCAGAGTCTCCATGGAAATAAAGATGGAATTTTAAAAAGAGATCTACAAAAAAAGAAGCCATTAAGTTGCTGCACAGAGAGAACCCACACTTATCCTACCTCAGTTTCCTGAAGGTTTAAGCTGAAAAACTCTGTAGATATCCCCAATCCATGGAGCGAATAGGCCGAAACCACATGCCGAAAGGAGCCCGCTGAGATTGGCCAGGGGAAACAAACGTCCGTACGGGAGATGCCCACGGACAGAGCCTTATTTAATGGATTCCTGACATTAGTTTGCAGCAGAGCATAACGTAGACGTTCAGCGACTGATTTTGTCACCTGGGACCCTTTTTCCCAAAGTCATGAGTTAGAAAACTAAGGAAAAAGGAGGTAAAATCCTAGAGGGAGCGTAAGGAACCTTAAAGGTAGAAAGAAACCAAAGTCTTAAGTCTCCAGAGTCTCCATGGAAATAAAGATGGAATTTTAAAAAGAGATCTACAAAAAAAGAAGCCATTAAGTTGTTGCACAGAGAGAACCCACACTTATCCTACCTCAGTTTCCTGAAGGTTTAAGCTGAAAAACTCTGTAGATATCCCCAATCCATGGAGCGAATAGGCCGAAACCACATGCCGAAAGGAGCCCGCTGAGATTGGCCAGGGGAAACAAACGTCCGTACGGGAGATGCCCACGGACAGAGCCTTATTTAATGGATTCCTGACATTAGTTTGCAGCAGAGCATAACGTAGACGTTCAGCGACTGATTTTGTCACCTGGGACCCTTTTTCCCAAAGTCATGAGTTAGAAAACTAAGGAAAAAGGAGGTAAAATCCTAGAGGGAGCGTAAGGAACCTTAAAGGTAGAAAGAAACCAAAGTCTTAAGTCTCCAGAGACTCCATGGAAATAAAGATGGAAATTTAAAAAGAGATCTACAAAAAAAGAAGCCATTAGGTTGTTGCACCGAGAGAACCCACACTTATCCTACCTCAGTTTCCTTAAGGTTTAAGCTGAAAAACTCTGTAGATATCTCCAATCCATGGAGCGAATAGGCCGAAACCACATGCCGAAAGGAGCCCGCTGAGATTGGCCAGGGGAAACAAACGTCCGTACGGGAGATGCCCACGGCCAGAGCCTTATCCAATGGATTCCTGACATTAGTTTGCAGCACAGCATATACCAGAGTCAATAACTTGTAAAGTAGACGGTCAGCGACTGATTTCGTCACCTGGGACCTGTGTGCCCAAAGTCATGAGTTAGTTGCAGCTGAAATGCGGACTGCAGCTTTCCCTCAATCACTGGCGCTACAACAAGGCCCCGTGTAGCCCATGCCTAAGGCCTATGGCTTTTAGATTGCAAACTCTTCCAGGTGCCGTGTTATTTCCTATACTTTCTGATTCCTTCTCTTGTGGAATAAAGTTTCGAATACAGTTCCCAGTTCACAGTCAGCCCTAGCACTCGTGATGTCGCCTCTGACAAGGACAGAGAAAGAGACACCCTTCCCTTTCTCCACACTGCTATCAGTACCTATTCTAAGGACTGGGACACATGTGAGATCCCCACTGGTGTCGGCCGGGGCAGCCGACATGCGCAACATGGCCGGTTAGCTCAGCTGGTTAGAGCGTGGTGCTAATAATGCCAAGGTCGCGGGTTCGATCCCCGTACGGGCCAGTCCGTCTCCTCTTTTTTGACCGTACCAGTCTCAAACTCCTTTTTCTCCCTACTGCCTAGATCTGGTGGGTGGAAATTGCTGCTGTCTTCATTTAAGCAGGTTACCGTGATGGCAAGCACCATACCCATTCCTCGTTAGTATAGTGGTGAGTATCCCCGCCTGTCACGCGGGAGACCGGGGTTCGATTCCCCGACGGGGAGGCAATTGTTTTCTTTGTGCACCAAAGAAAACTCAGGAAAAAGGAATCCAAAGTCTTAAGTCTCCAGAGTCTCCAGAGTCTCCATGGAAATAAAGATGGAATTTTAAAAAGAGATCTACAAAAAAAGAAGCCATTAAGTCGTTGCACAGAGAGAACCCACACTTATCCTACCTCAGTTTCCTGAAGGTTTAAGCTGAAAAACTCTGTAGATATCCCCAATCCATGGAGCGAATAGGCCGAAACCACATGCCGAAAGGAGCCCGCTGAGATTGGCCAGGGGAAACAAACGTCCGTACGGGAGATGCCCACGGACAGAGCCTTATTTAATGGATTCCTGACATTAGTTTGCAGCAGAGCATAACGTAGACGTTCAGCGACTGATTTTGTCACCTGGGACCCGTTTTCCCAAAGTCATGAGTTAGAAAACTAAGGAAAAAGGAGGTAAAATCCTAGAGAGAGCGTCAGGAACCTTAAAGGTAGAAAGAAACCAAAGTCTTAAGTCTCCAGAGACTCCATGGAAATAAAGATGGAAATTTAAAAAGAGATCTACAAAAAAAGAAGCCATTAAGTCGTTGCACCGAGAGAACCCACACTTATCCTACCTCAGTTTCCTTAAGGTTTAAGCTGAAAAACTCTGTAGATATCCCCAATCCATGGAGCGAATAGGCCGAAACCACATGCCGAAAGGAGCCCGCTGAGATTGGCCAGGGGAAACAAACGTCCGTACGGGAGATGCCCACGGCCAGAGCCTTATCCAATGGATTCCTGACATTAGTTTGCAGCACAGCATATACCAGAGTCAATAACTTGTAAAGTAGACGGTCAGCGACTGATTTCGTCACCTGGGACCTGTGTGCACACAGGTCAGCCCTAGCACTCGTGATGTCGCCTCTGACAAGGACAGAGAAAGAGACACCCTTCCCTTTCTCCACACTGCTATCAGTACCTATTCTAAGGACTGGGACACATGTGAGATCCCCACTGGTGTCGGCCGGGGCTGCCGACATGCGCAACATGGCCGGTTAGCTCAGCTGGTTAGAGCGTGGTGCTAATAACGCCAAGGTCGCGGGTTCGATCCCCGTACGGGCCAGTCCGTCTCCTCTTTTTTGACCGTACCAGTCTCAAACTCCTTTTTCTCCCTACTGCCTAGATCTGGTGGGTGGAAATTGCTGCTGTCTTCATTTAAGCAGGTTACCGTGATGGCAAGCACCATACCCATTCCTCGTTAGTATAGTGGTGAGTATCCCCGCCTGTCACGCGGGAGACCGGGGTTCGATTCCCCGACGGGGAGGCAATTGTTTTCTTTGTGCACCAAAGAAAACTCAGGAAAAAGGAATCCAAAGTCTTAAGTCTCCAGAGTCTCCAGAGTCTCCATGGAAATAAAGCTGGAATTTTAAAAAGAGATCTACAAAAAAAGAAGCCATTAAGTTGTTGCACAGAGAGAACCCACACTTATCCTACCTCATGACTTTTTCCCAAAGTCATGAGTTAGAAAACTAAGGAAAAAGGAGGTAAAATCCTAGAGGGAGCGTAAGGAACCTTAAAGGTAGAAAGAAACCAAAGTCTTAAGTCTCCAGAGACTCCATGGAAATAAAGATGGAAATTTAAAAAGAGATCTACAAAAAAAGAAGCCATTAGGTTGTTGCACCGAGAGAACCCACACTTATCCTACCTCAGTTTCCTTAAGGTTTAAGCTGAAAAACTCTGTAGATATCTCCAATCCATGGAGCGAATAGGCCGAAACCACATGCCGAAAGGAGCCCGCTGAGATTGGCCAGGGGAAACAAACGTCCGTACGGGAGATGCCCACGGCCAGAGCCTTATCCAATGGATTCCTGACATTAGTTTGCAGCACAGCATATACCAGAGTCAATAACTTGTAAAGTAGACGGTCAGCGACTGATTTCGTCACCTGGGACCTGTGTGCCCAAAGTCATGAGTTAGTTGCAGCTGAAATGCGGACTGCAGCTTTCCCTCAATCACTGGCGCTACAACAAGGCCCCGTGTAGCCCATGCCTAAGGCCTATGGCTTTTAGATTGCAAACTCTTCCAGGTGCCGTGTTATTTCCTATACTTTCTGATTCCTTCTCTTGTGGAATAAAGTTTCGAATACAGTTCCCAGTTCACAGTCAGCCCTAGCACTCGTGATGTCGCCTCTGACAAGGACAGAGAAAGAGACACCCTTCCCTTTCTCCACACTGCTATCAGTACCTATTCTAAGGACTGGGACACATGTGAGATCCCCACTGGTGTCGGCCGGGGCAGCCGACATGCGCAACATGGCCGGTTAGCTCAGCTGGTTAGAGCGTGGTGCTAATAATGCCAAGGTCGCGGGTTCGATCCCCGTACGGGCCAGTCCGTCTCCTCTTTTTTGACCGTACCAGTCTCAAACTCCTTTTTCTCCCTACTGCCTAGATCTGGTGGGTGGAAATTGCTGCTGTCTTCATTTAAGCAGGTTACCGTGATGGCAAGCACCATACCCATTCCTCGTTAGTATAGTGGTGAGTATCCCCGCCTGTCACGCGGGAGACCGGGGTTCGATTCCCCGACGGGGAGGCAATTGTTTTCTTTGTGCACCAAAGAAAACTCAGGAAAAAGGAATCCAAAGTCTTAAGTCTCCAGAGTCTCCAGAGTCTCCATGGAAATAAAGATGGAATTTTAAAAAGAGATCTACAAAAAAAGAAGCCATTAAGTCGTTGCACAGAGAGAACCCACACTTATCCTACCTCAGTTTCCTGAAGGTTTAAGCTGAAAAACTCTGTAGATATCCCCAATCCATGGAGCGAATAGGCCGAAACCACATGCCGAAAGGAGCCCGCTGAGATTGGCCAGGGGAAACAAACGTCCGTACGGGAGATGCCCACGGACAGAGCCTTATTTAATGGATTCCTGACATTAGTTTGCAGCAGAGCATAACGTAGACGTTCAGCGACTGATTTTGTCACCTGGGACCCGTTTTCCCAAAGTCATGAGTTAGAAAACTAAGGAAAAAGGAGGTAAAATCCTAGAGAGAGCGTCAGGAACCTTAAAGGTAGAAAGAAACCAAAGTCTTAAGTCTCCAGAGACTCCATGGAAATAAAGATGGAAATTTAAAAAGAGATCTACAAAAAAAGAAGCCATTAAGTCGTTGCACCGAGAGAACCCACACTTATCCTACCTCAGTTTCCTTAAGGTTTAAGCTGAAAAACTCTGTAGATATCCCCAATCCATGGAGCGAATAGGCCGAAACCACATGCCGAAAGGAGCCCGCTGAGATTGGCCAGGGGAAACAAACGTCCGTACGGGAGATGCCCACGGCCAGAGCCTTATCCAATGGATTCCTGACATTAGTTTGCAGCACAGCATATACCAGAGTCAATAACTTGTAAAGTAGACGGTCAGCGACTGATTTCGTCACCTGGGACCTGTGTGCCCAAAGTCATGAGTTAGTTGCAGCTGAAATGCGGACTGCAGCTTTCCCTCAATCACTGGCGCTACAACAAGGCCCCGTGTAGCCCATGCCTAAGGCCTATGGCTTTTAGATTGCAAACTCTTCCAGGTGCCGTGTTATTTCCTATACTTTCTGATTCCTTCTCTTGTGGAATAAAGTTTCGAATACAGTTCCCAGTTCACAGTCAGCCCTAGCACTCGTGATGTCGCCTCTGACAAGGACAGAGAAAGAGACACCCTTCCCTTTCTCCACACTGCTATCAGTACCTATTCTAAGGACTGGGACACATGTGAGATCCCCACTGGTGTCGGCCGGGGCAGCCGACATGCGCAACATGGCCGGTTAGCTCAGCTGGTTAGAGCGTGGTGCTAATAACGCCAAGGTCGCGGGTTCGATCCCCGTACGGGCCAGTCCGTCTCCTCTTTTTTGACCGTACCAGTCTCAAACTCCTTTTTCTCCCTACTGCCTAGATCTGGTGGGTGGAAATTGCTGCTGTCTTCATTTAAGCAGGTTACCGTGATGGCAAGCACCATACCCATTCCTCGTTAGTATAGTGGTGAGTATCCCCGCCTGTCACGCGGGAGACCGGGGTTCGATTCCCCGACGGGGAGGCAATTGTTTTCTTTGTGCACCAAAGAAAACTCAGGAAAAAGGAATCCAAAGTCTTAAGTCTCCAGAGTCTCCAGAGTCTCCATGGAAATAAAGCTGGAATTTTAAAAAGAGATCTACAAAAAAAGAAGCCATTAAGTCGTTGCACAGAGAGAACCCACACTTATCCTACCTCAGTTTCCTGAAGGTTTAAGCTGAAAAACTCTGTAGATATCCCCAATCCATGGAGCGAATAGGCCGAAACCACATGCCGAAAGGAGCCCGCTGAGATTGGCCAGGGGAAACAAACGTCCGTACGGGAGATGCCCACGGACAGAGCCTTATTTAATGGATTCCTGACATTAGTTTGCAGCAGAGCATAACGTAGACGTTCAGCGACTGATTTTGTCACCTGGGACCCTTTTTCCCAAAGTCATGAGTTAGAAAACTAAGGAAAAAGGAGGTAAAATCCTAGAGGGAGCGTAAGGAACCTTAAAGGTAGAAAGAAACCAAAGTCTTAAGTCTCCAGAGTCTCCATGGAAATAAAGATGGAATTTTAAAAAGAGATCTACAAAAAAAGAAGCCATTAAGTTGTTGCACAGAGAAAACCCACACTTCTCCTACCTCAGTTTCCTGAAGGTTTAAGCTGAAAAACTCTGTAGATATCCCCAATCCATGGAGCGAATAGGCCAAAACCACATGCCGAAAGGAGCCCGCTGAGATTGGCCAGGGGAAACAAACGTCCGTACGGGAGATGCCCACGGACAGAGCCTTATTTAATGGATTCCTGACATTAGTTTGCAGCAGAGCATAACGTAGACGTTCAGCGACTGATTTTGTCACCTGGGACCCTTTTTCCCAAAGTCATGAGTTAGAAAACTAAGGAAAAAGGAGGTAAAATCCTAGAGGGAGCGTAAGGAACCTTAAAGGTAGAAAGAAACCAAAGTCTTAAGTCTCCAGAGACTCCATGGAAATAAAGATGGAAATTTAAAAAGAGATCTACAAAAAAAGAAGCCATTAAGTTGTTGCACCGAGAGAACCCACACTTATCCTACCTCAGTTTCCTTAAGGTTTAAGCTGAAAAACTCTGTAGATATCCCCAATCCATGGAGCGAATAGGCCGAAACCACATGCCGAAAGGAGCCCGCTGAGATTGGCCAGGGAAAACAAACGTCCGTACGGGAAATGCCCACGGACAGAGCCTTATTTAATGGATTCCTGACATTAGTTTGCAGCAGAGCATAACGTAGACGTTCAGCGACTGATTTTGTCACCTGGGACCCTTTTTCCCAAAGTCATGAGTTAGAAAACTAAGGAAAAAGGAGGTAAAATCCTAGAGGGAGCGTAAGGAACCTTAAAGGTAGAAAGAAACCAAAGTCTTAAGTCTCCAGAGTCTCCATGGAAATAAAGATGGAATTTTAAAAAGAGATCTACAAAAAAAGAAGCCATTAAGTTGCTGCACAGAGAGAACCCACACTTATCCTACCTCAGTTTCCTGAAGGTTTAAGCTGAAAAACTCTGTAGATATCCCCAATCCATGGAGCGAATAGGCCGAAACCACATGCCGAAAGGAGCCCGCTGAGATTGGCCAGGGGAAACAAACGTCCGTACGGGAGATGCCCACGGCCAGAGCCTTATCCAATGGATTCCTGACATTAGTTTGCAGCACAGCATATACCAGAGTCAATAACTTGTAAAGTAGACGGTCAGCGACTGATTTCGTCACCTGGGACCTGTGTGCCCAAAGTCATGAGTTAGTTGCAGCTGAAATGCGGACTGCAGCTTTCCCTCAATCACTGGCGCTACAACAAGGCCCCGTGTAGCCCATGCCTAAGGCCTATGGCTTTTAGATTGCAAACTCTTCCAGGTGCCGTGTTATTTCCTATACTTTCTGATTCCTTCTCTTGTGGAATAAAGTTTCGAATACAGTTCCCAGTTCACAGTCAGCCCTAGCACTCGTGATGTCGCCTCTGACAAGGACAGAGAAAGAGACACCCTTCCCTTTCTCCACACTGCTATCAGTACCTATTCTAAGGACTGGGACACATGTGAGATCCCCACTGGTGTCGGCCGGGGCAGCCGACATGCGCAACATGGCCGGTTAGCTCAGCTGGTTAGAGCGTGGTGCTAATAACGCCAAGGTCGCGGGTTCGATCCCCGTACGGGCCAGTCCGTCTCCTCTTTTTTGACCGTACCAGTCTCAAACTCCTTTTTCTCCCTACTGCCTAGATCTGGTGGGTGGAAATTGCTGCTGTCTTCATTTAAGCAGGTTACCGTGATGGCAAGCACCATACCCATTCCTCGTTAGTATAGTGGTGAGTATCCCCGCCTGTCACGCGGGAGACCGGGGTTCGATTCCCCGACGGGGAGGCAATTGTTTTCTTTGTGCACCAAAGAAAACTCAGGAAAAAGGAATCCAAAGTCTTAAGTCTCCAGAGTCTCCAGAGTCTCCATGGAAATAAAGCTGGAATTTTAAAAAGAGATCTACAAAAAAAGAAGCCATTAAGTTGTTGCACAGAGAGAACCCACACTTATCCTACCTCAGTTTCCTGAAGGTTTAAGCTGAAAAACTCTGTAGATATCCCCAATCCATGGAGCGAATAGGCCGAAACCACATGCCGAAAGGAGCCCGCTGAGATTGGCCAGGGGAAACAAACGTCCGTACGGGAGATGCCCACGGACAGAGCCTTATTTAATGGATTCCTGACATTAGTTTGCAGCAGAGCATAACGTAGACGTTCAGCGACTGATTTTGTCACCTGGGACCCTTTTTCCCAAAGTCATGAGTTAGAAAACTAAGGAAAAAGGAGGTAAAATCCTAGAGGGAGCGTAAGGAACCTTAAAGGTAGAAAGAAACCAAAGTCTTAAGTCTCCAGAGACTCCATGGAAATAAAGATGGAAATTTAAAAAGAGATCTACAAAAAAAGAAGCCATTAGGTTGTTGCACCGAGAGAACCCACACTTATCCTACCTCAGTTTCCTTAAGGTTTAAGCTGAAAAACTCTGTAGATATCCCCAATCCATGGAGCGAATAGGCCGAAACCACATGCCGAAAGGAGCCCGCTGAGATTGGCCAGGGGAAACAAACGTCCGTACGGGAGATGCCCACGGCCAGAGCCTTATCCAATGGATTCCTGACATTAGTTTGCAGCACAGCATATACCAGAGTCAATAACTTGTAAAGTAGACGGTCAGCGACTGATTTCGTCACCTGGGACCTGTGTGCCCAAAGTCATGAGTTAGTTGCAGCTGAAATGCGGACTGCAGCTTTCCCTCAATCACTGGCGCTACAACAAGGCCCCGTGTAGCCCATGCCTAAGGCCTATGGCTTTTAGATTGCAAACTCTTCCAGGTGCCGTGTTATTTCCTATACTTTCTGATTCCTTCTCTTGTGGAATAAAGTTTTGAATACAGTTCCCAGTTCACAGTCAGCCCTAGCACTCGTGATGTCGCCTCTGACAAGGACAGAGAAAGAGACACCCTTCCCTTTCTCCACACTGCTATCAGTACCTATTCTAAGGACTGGGACACATGTGAGATCCCCACTGGTGTCGGCCGGGGCAGCCGACATGCGCAACATGGCCGGTTAGCTCAGCTGGTTAGAGCGTGGTGCTAATAACGCCAAGGTCGCGGGTTCGATCCCCGTACGGGCCAGTCCGTCTCCTCTTTTTTGACCGTACCAGTCTCAAACTCCTTTTTCTCCCTACTGCCTAGATCTGGTGGGTGGAAATTGCTGCTGTCTTCATTTAAGCAGGTTACCGTGATGGCAAGCACCATACCCATTCCTCGTTAGTATAGTGGTGAGTATCCCCGCCTGTCACGCGGGAGACCGGGGTTCGATTCCCCGACGGGGAGGCAATTGTTTTCTTTGTGCACCAAAGAAAACTCAGGAAAAAGGAATCCAAAGTCTTAAGTCTCCAGAGTCTCCAGAGTTTCCATGGAAATAAAGCTGGAATTTTAAAAAGAGATCTACAAAAAAAGAAGCCATTAAGTCGTTGCACAGAGAGAACCCACACTTATCCTACCTCAGTTTCCTGAAGGTTTAAGCTGAAAAACTCTGTAGATATCCCCAATCCATGGAGCGAATAGGCCGAAACCACATGCCGAAAGGAGCCCGCTGAGATTGGCCAGGGGAAACAAACGTCCGTACGGGAGATGCCCACGGACAGAGCCTTATTTAATGGATTCCTGACATTAGTTTGCAGCAGAGCATAACGTAGACGTTCAGCGACTGATTTTGTCACCTGGGACCCTTTTTCCCAAAGTCATGAGTTAGAAAACTAAGGAAAAAGGAGGTAAAATCCTAGAGGGAGCGTAAGGAACCTTAAAGGTAGAAAGAAACCAAAGTCTTAAGTCTCCAGAGACTCCATGGAAATAAAGATGGAAATTTAAAAAGAGATCTACAAAAAAAGAAGCCATTAAGTTGTTGCACCGAGAGAATCCACACTTATCCTACCTCAGTTTCCTTAAGGTTTAAGCTGAAAAACTCTGTAGATATCCCCAATCCATGGAGCGAATAGGCCGAAACCACATGCCGAAAGGAGCCCACTGAGATTGGCCAGGGGAAACAAACGTCCGTACGGGAGATGCCCACGGCCAGAGCCTTATCCAATGGATTCCTGACATTAGTTTGCAGCACAGCATATACCAGAGTCAATAACTTGTAAAGTAGACGGTCAGCGACTGATTTCGTCACCTGGGACCCGTTTGCCCAAAGTCATGAGTTAGTTGCAGCTGAAATGCGGACTGCAGCTTTCCCTCAATCACTGGCGCTACAACAAGGCCCCGTGTAGCCCATGCCTAAGGCCTATGGCTTTTAGATTGCAAACTCTTCCAGGTGCCGTGTTATTTCCTATACTTTCTGATTCCTTCTCTTGTGGAATAAAGTTTCGAATACAGTTCCCAGTTCACAGTCAGCCCTAGCACTCGTGATGTCGCCTCTGACAAGGACAGAGAAAGAGACACCCTTCCCTTTCTCCACACTGCTATCAGTACCTATTCTAAGGACTGGGACACATGTGAGATCCCCACTGGTGTCGGCCGGGGCAGCCGACATGCGCAACATGGCCGGTTAGCTCAGCTGGTTAGAGCGTGGTGCTAATAACGCCAAGGTTGCGGGTTCGATCCCCGTACGGGCCAGTCCGTCTCCTCTTTTTTGACCGTACCAGTCTCAAACTCCTTTTTCTCCCTACTGCCTAGATCTGGTGGGTGGAAATTGCTGCTGTCTTCATTTAAGCAGGTTACCGTGATGGCAAGCACCATACCCATTCCTCGTTAGTATAGTGGTGAGTATCCCCGCCTGTCACGCGGGAGACCGGGGTTCGATTCCCCGACGGGGAGGCAATTGTTTTCTTTGTGCACTAAAGAAAACTCAGGAAAAAGGAATCCAAAGTCTTAAGTCTCCAGAGTCTCCAGAGTCTCCATGGAAATAAAGATGGAATTTTAAAAAGAGATCTACAAAAAAAGAAGCCATTAAGTCGTTGCACAGAGAGAACCCACACTTATCCTACCTCAGTTTCCTGAAGGTTTAAGCTGAAAAACTCTGTAGATATCCCCAATCCATGGAGCGAATAGGCCGAAACCACATGCCGAAAGGAGCCCGCTGAGATTGGCCAGGGGAAACAAACGTCCGTACGGGAGATGCCCACGGACAGAGCCTTATTTAATGGATTCCTGACATTAGTTTGCAGCAGAGCATAACGTAGACGTTCAGCGACTGATTTTGTCACCTGGGACCCTTTTTCCCAAAGTCATGAGTTAGAAAACTAAGGAAAAAGGAGGTAAAATCCTAGAGGGAGCGTAAGGAACCTTAAAGGTAGAAAGAAACCAAAGTCTTAAGTCTCCAGAGTCTCCATGGAAATAAAGATGGAATTTTAAAAAGAGATCTACAAAAAAAGAAGCCATTAAGTTGTTGCACAGAGAGAACCCACACTTATCCTACCTCAGTTTCCTGAAGGTTTAAGCTGAAAAACTCTGTAGATATCCCCAATCCATGGAGCGAATAGGCCGAAACCACATGCCAAAAGGAGCCCGCTGAGATTGGCCAGGGGAAACAAACGTCCGTACGGGAGATGCCCACGGACAGAGCCTTATTTAATGGATTCCTGACATTAGTTTGCAGCAGAGCATAACGTAGACGTTCAGCGACTGATTTTGTCACCTGGGACCCTTTTTCCCAAAGTCATGAGTTAGAAAACTAAGGAAAAAGGAGGTAAAATCCTAGAGGGAGCGTAAGGAACCTTAAAGGTAGAAAGAAACCAAAGTCTTAAGTCTCCAGAGACTCCATGGAAATAAAGATGGACATTTAAAAAGAGATCTACAAAAAAAGAAGCCATTAAGTTGTTGCACCGAGAGAACCCACACTTATCCTACCTCAGTTTCCTTAAGGTTTAAGCTGAAAAACTCTGTAGATATCCCCAATCCATGGAGCGAATAGGCCGAAACCACATGCCGAAAGGAGCCCACTGAGATTGGCCAGGGGAAACAAACGTCCGTACGGGAGATGCCCATGGCCAGAGCCTTATCCAATGGATTCCTGACATTAGTTTGCAGCAGAGCATAACGTAGACGTTCAGCGACTGATTTTGTCACCTGGGACCCTTTTTCCCAAAGTCATGAGTTAGAAAACTAAGGAAAAAGGAGGTAAAATCCTAGAGGGAGCGTAAGGAACCTTAAAGGTAGAAAGAAACCAAAGTCTTAAGTCTCCAGAGACTCCATGGAAATAAAGATGGAAATTTAAAAAGAGATCTACAAAAAAAGAAGCCATTAAGTTGTTGCACCGAGAGAACCCACACTTATCCTACCTCAGTTTCCTTAAGGTTTAAGCTGAAAAACTCTGTAGATATCCCCAATCCATGGAGCGAATAGGCCGAAACCACATGCCGAAAGGAGCCCACTGAGATTGGCCAGGGGAAACAAACGTCCGTACGGGAAATGCCCACGGCCAGAGCCTTATCCAATGGATTCCTGACATTAGTTTGCAGCACAGCATATACCAGAGTCAATAACTTGTAAAGTAGACGGTCAGCGACTGATTTCGTCACCTGGGACCCGTTTGCCCAAAGTCATGAGTTAGTTGCAGCTGAAATGCGGACTGCAGCTTTCCCTCAATCACTGGCGCTACAACAAGGCCCCGTGTAGCCCATGCCTAAGGCCTATGGCTTTTAGATTGCAAACTCTTCCAGGTGCCGTGTTATTTCCTATACTTTCTGATTCCTTCTCTTGTGGAATAAAGTTTCGAATACAGTTCCCAGTTCACAGTCAGCCCTAGCACTCGTGATGTCGCCTCTGACAAGGACAGAGAAAGAGACACCCTTCCCTTTCTCCACACTGCTATCAGTACCTATTCTAAGGACTGGGACACATGTGAGATCCCCACTGATGTCGGCCGGGGCAGCCAACATGCGCAACATGGCCGGTTAGCTCAGCTGGTTAGAGCGTGGTGCTAATAACGCCAAGGTCGCGGGTTCGATCCCCGTACGGGCCAGTCCGTCTCCTCTTTTTTGACCGTACCAATCTCAAACTCCTTTTTCTCCCTACTGCCTAGATCTGGTGGGTGGAAATTGCTGCTGTCTTCATTTAAGCAGGTTACCGTGATGGCAAGCACCATACCCATTCCTCGTTAGTATAGTGGTGAGTATCCCCGCCTGTCACGCGGGAGACCGGGGTTCGATTCCCCGACGGGGAGGCAATTGTTTTCTTTGTGCACCAAAGAAAACTCAGGAAAAAGGAATCCAAAGTCTTAAGTCTCCAGAGTCTCCAGAGTCTCCATGGAAATAAAGATGGAATTTTAAAAAGAGATCTACAAAAAAAGAAGCCATTAAGTCGTTGCACAGAGAGAACCCACACTTATCCTACCTCAGTTTCCTGAAGGTTTAAGCTGAAAAACTCTGTAGATTGGCCAGGGGAAACAAACGTCCGTACGGGAGATGCCCACGGACAGAGCCTTATTTAATGGATTCCTGACATTAGTTTGCAGCATAGCATAACGTAGACGTTCAGCGACTGATTTTGTCACCTGGGACCCTTTTTCCCAAAGTCATGAGTTAGAAAACTAAGGAAAAAGGAGGTAAAATCCTAGAGGGAGCGTAAGGAACCTTAAAGGTAGAAAGAAACCAAAGTCTTAAGTCTCCAGAGACTCCATGGAAATAAAGATGGACATTTAAAAAGAGATCTACAAAAAAAGAAGCCATTAAGTTGTTGCACCGAGAGAACCCACACTTATCCTACCTCAGTTTCCTTAAGGTTTAAGCTGAAAAACTCTGTAGATATCCCCAATCCATGGAGCGAATAGGCCGAAACCACATGCCGAAAGGAGCCCACTGAGATTGGCCAGGGGAAACAAACGTCCGTACGGGAGATGCCCATGGCCAGAGCCTTATCCAATGGATTCCTGACATTAGTTTGCAGCAGAGCATAACGTAGACGTTCAGCGACTGATTTTGTCACCTGGGACCCTTTTTCCCAAAGTCATGAGTTAGAAAACTAAGGAAAAAGGAGGTAAAATCCTAGAGGGAGCGTAAGGAACCTTAAAGGTAGAAAGAAACCAAAGTCTTAAGTCTCCAGAGACTCCATGGAAATAAAGATGGAAATTTAAAAAGAGATCTACAAAAAAAGAAGCCATTAAGTTGTTGCACCGAGAGAACCCACACTTATCCTACCTCAGTTTCCTTAAGGTTTAAGCTGAAAAACTCTGTAGATATCCCCAATCCATGGAGCGAATAGGCCGAAACCACATGCCGAAAGGAGCCCACTGAGATTGGCCAGGGGAAACAAACGTCCGTACGGGAAATGCCCACGGCCAGAGCCTTATCCAATGGATTCCTGACATTAGTTTGCAGCACAGCATATACCAGAGTCAATAACTTGTAAAGTAGACGGTCAGCGACTGATTTCGTCACCTGGGACCCGTTTGCCCAAAGTCATGAGTTAGTTGCAGCTGAAATGCGGACTGCAGCTTTCCCTCAATCACTGGCGCTACAACAAGGCCCCGTGTAGCCCATGCCTAAGGCCTATGGCTTTTAGATTGCAAACTCTTCCAGGTGCCGTGTTATTTCCTATACTTTCTGATTCCTTCTCTTGTGGAATAAAGTTTCGAATACAGTTCCCAGTTCACAGTCAGCCCTAGCACTCGTGATGTCGCCTCTGACAAGGACAGAGAAAGAGACACCCTTCCCTTTCTCCACACTGCTATCAGTACCTATTCTAAGGACTGGGACACATGTGAGATCCCCACTGATGTCGGCCGGGGCAGCCGACATGCGCAACATGGCCGGTTAGCTCAGCTGGTTAGAGCGTGGTGCTAATAACGCCAAGGTCGCGGGTTCGATCCCCGTACGGGCCAGTCCGTCTCCTCTTTTTTGACCGTACCAGTCTCAAACTCCTTTTTCTCCCTACTGCCTAGATCTGGTGGGTGGAAATTGCTGCTGTCTTCATTTAAGCAGGTTACCGTGATGGCAAGCACCATACCCGTTCCTCGTTAGTATAGTGGTGAGTATCCCCGCCTGTCACGCGGGAGACCGGGGTTCGATTCCCCGACGGGGAGGCAATTGTTTTCTTTGTGCACCAAAGAAAACTCAGGAAAAAGGAATCCAAAGTCTTAAGTCTCCAGAGTCTCCAGAGTTTCCATGGAAATAAAGCTGGAATTTTAAAAAGAGATCTACAAAAAAAGAAGCCATTAAGTCGTTGCACAGAGAGAACCCACACTTATCCTACCTCAGTTTCCTGAAGGTTTAAGCTGAAAAACTCTGTAGATATCCCCAATCCATGGAGCGAATAGGCCGAAACCACATGCCGAAAGGAGCCCGCTGAGATTGGCCAGGGGAAACAAACGTCCGTACGGGAGATGCCCACGGACAGAGCCTTATTTAATGGATTCCTGACATTAGTTTGCAGCAGAGCATAACGTAGACGTTCAGCGACTGATTTTGTCACCTGGGACCCTTTTTCCCAAAGTCATGAGTTAGAAAACTAAGGAAAAAGGAGGTAAAATCCTAGAGGGAGCGTAAGGAACCTTAAAGGTAGAAAGAAACCAAAGTCTTAAGTCTCCAGAGACTCCATGGAAATAAAGATGGAAATTTAAAAAGAGATCTACAAAAAAAGAAGCCATTAAGTTGTTGCACCGAGAGAATCCACACTTATCCTACCTCAGTTTCCTTAAGGTTTAAGCTGAAAAACTCTGTAGATATCCCCAATCCATGGAGCGAATAGGCCGAAACCACATGCCGAAAGGAGCCCACTGAGATTGGCCAGGGGAAACAAACGTCCGTACGGGAGATGCCCACGGCCAGAGCCTTATCCAATGGATTCCTGACATTAGTTTGCAGCACAGCATATACCAGAGTCAATAACTTGTAAAGTAGACGGTCAGCGACTGATTTCGTCACCTGGGACCCGTTTGCCCAAAGTCATGAGTTAGTTGCAGCTGAAATGCGGACTGCAGCTTTCCCTCAATCACTGGCGCTACAACAAGGCCCCGTGTAGCCCATGCCTAAGGCCTATGGCTTTTAGATTGCAAACTCTTCCAGGTGCCGTGTTATTTCCTATACTTTCTGATTCCTTCTCTTGTGGAATAAAGTTTCGAATACAGTTCCCAGTTCACAGTCAGCCCTAGCACTCGTGATGTCGCCTCTGACAAGGACAGAGAAAGAGACACCCTTCCCTTTCTCCACACTGCTATCAGTACCTATTCTAAGGACTGGGACACATGTGAGATCCCCACTGGTGTCGGCCGGGGCAGCCGACATGCGCAACATGGCCGGTTAGCTCAGCTGGTTAGAGCGTGGTGCTAATAACGCCAAGGTTGCGGGTTCGATCCCCGTACGGGCCAGTCCGTCTCCTCTTTTTTGACCGTACCAGTCTCAAACTCCTTTTTCTCCCTACTGCCTAGATCTGGTGGGTGGAAATTGCTGCTGTCTTCATTTAAGCAGGTTACCGTGATGGCAAGCACCATACCCATTCCTCGTTAGTATAGTGGTGAGTATCCCCGCCTGTCACGCGGGAGACCGGGGTTCGATTCCCCGACGGGGAGGCAATTGTTTTCTTTGTGCACTAAAGAAAACTCAGGAAAAAGGAATCCAAAGTCTTAAGTCTCCAGAGTCTCCAGAGTCTCCATGGAAATAAAGATGGAATTTTAAAAAGAGATCTACAAAAAAAGAAGCCATTAAGTCGTTGCACAGAGAGAACCCACACTTATCCTACCTCAGTTTCCTGAAGGTTTAAGCTGAAAAACTCTGTAGATATCCCCAATCCATGGAGCGAATAGGCCGAAACCACATGCCGAAAGGAGCCCGCTGAGATTGGCCAGGGGAAACAAACGTCCGTACGGGAGATGCCCACGGACAGAGCCTTATTTAATGGATTCCTGACATTAGTTTGCAGCAGAGCATAACGTAGACGTTCAGCGACTGATTTTGTCACCTGGGACCCTTTTTCCCAAAGTCATGAGTTAGAAAACTAAGGAAAAAGGAGGTAAAATCCTAGAGGGAGCGTAAGGAACCTTAAAGGTAGAAAGAAACCAAAGTCTTAAGTCTCCAGAGTCTCCATGGAAATAAAGATGGAATTTTAAAAAGAGATCTACAAAAAAAGAAGCCATTAAGTTGTTGCACAGAGAGAACCCACACTTATCCTACCTCAGTTTCCTGAAGGTTTAAGCTGAAAAACTCTGTAGATATCCCCAATCCATGGAGCGAATAGGCCGAAACCACATGCCAAAAGGAGCCCGCTGAGATTGGCCAGGGGAAACAAACGTCCGTACGGGAGATGCCCACGGACAGAGCCTTATTTAATGGATTCCTGACATTAGTTTGCAGCAGAGCATAACGTAGACGTTCAGCGACTGATTTTGTCACCTGGGACCCTTTTTCCCAAAGTCATGAGTTAGAAAACTAAGGAAAAAGGAGGTAAAATCCTAGAGGGAGCGTAAGGAACCTTAAAGGTAGAAAGAAACCAAAGTCTTAAGTCTCCAGAGACTCCATGGAAATAAAGATGGACATTTAAAAAGAGATCTACAAAAAAAGAAGCCATTAAGTTGTTGCACCGAGAGAACCCACACTTATCCTACCTCAGTTTCCTTAAGGTTTAAGCTGAAAAACTCTGTAGATATCCCCAATCCATGGAGCGAATAGGCCGAAACCACATGCCGAAAGGAGCCCACTGAGATTGGCCAGGGGAAACAAACGTCCGTACGGGAGATGCCCATGGCCAGAGCCTTATCCAATGGATTCCTGACATTAGTTTGCAGCAGAGCATAACGTAGACGTTCAGCGACTGATTTTGTCACCTGGGACCCTTTTTCCCAAAGTCATGAGTTAGAAAACTAAGGAAAAAGGAGGTAAAATCCTAGAGGGAGCGTAAGGAACCTTAAAGGTAGAAAGAAACCAAAGTCTTAAGTCTCCAGAGACTCCATGGAAATAAAGATGGAATTTAAAAAGAGATCTACAAAAAAAGAAGCCATTAAGTTGTTGCACCGAGAGAACCCACACTTATCCTACCTCAGTTTCCTTAAGGTTTAAGCTGAAAAACTCTGTAGATATCCCCAATCCATGGAGCGAATAGGCCGAAACCACATGCCGAAAGGAGCCCACTGAGATTGGCCAGGGGAAACAAACGTCCGTACGGGAAATGCCCACGGCCAGAGCCTTATCCAATGGATTCCTGACATTAGTTTGCAGCACAGCATATACCAGAGTCAATAACTTGTAAAGTAGACGGTCAGCGACTGATTTCGTCACCTGGGACCCGTTTGCCCAAAGTCATGAGTTAGTTGCAGCTGAAATGCGGACTGCAGCTTTCCCTCAATCACTGGCGCTACAACAAGGCCCCGTGTAGCCCATGCCTAAGGCCTATGGCTTTTAGATTGCAAACTCTTCCAGGTGCCGTGTTATTTCCTATACTTTCTGATTCCTTCTCTTGTGGAATAAAGTTTCGAATACAGTTCCCAGTTCACAGTCAGCCCTAGCACTCGTGATGTCGCCTCTGACAAGGACAGAGAAAGAGACACCCTTCCCTTTCTCCACACTGCTATCAGTACCTATTCTAAGGACTGGGACACATGTGAGATCCCCACTGATGTCGGCCGGGGCAGCCGACATGCGCAACATGGCCGGTTAGCTCAGCTGGTTAGAGCGTGGTGCTAATAACGCCAAGGTCGCGGGTTCGATCCCCGTACGGGCCAGTCCGTCTCCTCTTTTTTGACCGTACCAATCTCAAACTCCTTTTTCTCCCTACTGCCTAGATCTGGTGGGTGGAAATTGCTGCTGTCTTCATTTAAGCAGGTTACCGTGATGGCAAGCACCATACCCATTCCTCGTTAGTATAGTGGTGAGTATCCCCGCCTGTCACGCGGGAGACCGGGGTTCGATTCCCCGACGGGGAGGCAATTGTTTTCTTTGTGCACCAAAGAAAACTCAGGAAAAAGGAATCCAAAGTCTTAAGTCTCCAGAGTCTCCAGAGTCTCCATGGAAATAAAGATGGAATTTTAAAAAGAGATCTACAAAAAAAGAAGCCATTAAGTCGTTGCACAGAGAGAACCCACACTTATCCTACCTCAGTTTCCTGAAGGTTTAAGCTGAAAAACTCTGTAGATTGGCCAGGGGAAACAAACATCCGTACGGGAGATGCCCACGGACAGAGCCTTATTTAATGGATTCCTGACATTAGTTTGCAGCATAGCATAACGTAGACGTTCAGCGACTGATTTTGTCACCTGGGACCCTTTTTCCCAAAGTCATGAGTTAGAAAACTAAGGAAAAAGGAGGTAAAATCCTAGAGGGAGCGTAAGGAACCTTAAAGGTAGAAAGAAACCAAAGTCTTAAGTCTCCAGAGACTCCATGGAAATAAAGATGGAAATTTAAAAAGAGATCTACAAAAAAAGAAGCCATTAGGTTGTTGCACCGAGAGAACCCACACTTATCCTACCTCAGTTTCCTTAAGGTTTAAGCTGAAAAACTCTGTAGATATCCCCAATCCATGGAGCGAATAGGCCGAAACCACATGCCGAAAGGAGCCCGCTGAGATTGGCCAGGGGAAACAAACGTCCGTACGGGAGATGCCCACGGCCAGAGCCTTATCCAATGGATTCCTGACATTAGTTTGCAGCACAGCATATACCAGAGTCAATAACTTGTAAAGTAGACGGTCAGCGACTGATTTCGTCACCTGGGACCTGTGTGCCCAAAGTCATGAGTTAGTTGCAGCTGAAATGCGGACTGCAGCTTTCCCTCAATCACTGGCGCTACAACAAGGCCCCGTGTAGCCCATGCCTAAGGCCTATGGCTTTTAGATTGCAAACTCTTCCAGGTGCCGTGTTATTTCCTATACTTTCTGATTCCTTCTCTTGTGGAATAAAGTTTCGAATACAGTTCCCAGTTCACAGTCAGCCCTAGCACTCGTGATGTCGCCTCTGACAAGGACAGAGAAAGAGACACCCTTCCCTTTCTCCTCTTTTTTGACCGTACCAGTCTCAAACTCCTTTTTCTCCCTACTGCCTAGATCTGGTGGGTGGATATTGCTGCTGTCTTCATTTAAGCAGGTTACCGTGATGGCAAGCACCATACCCATTCCTCGTTAGTATAGTGGTGAGTATCCCCGCCTGTCACGCGGGAGACCGGGGTTCGATTCCCCGACGGGGAGGCAATTGTTTTCTTTGTGCACCAAAGAAAACTCAGGAAAAAGGAATCCAAAGTCTTAAGTCTCCAGAGTCTCCAGAGTCTCCATGGAAATAAAGATGGAATTTTAAAAAGAGATCTACAAAAAAAGAAGCCATTAAGTCGTTGCACAGAGAGAACCCACACTTATCCTACCTCAGTTTCCTGAAGGTTTAAGCTGAAAAACTCTGTAGATATCCCCAATCCATGGAGCGAATAGGCCGAAACCACATGCCGAAAGGAGCCCACTGAGATTGGCCAGGGGAAACAAACGTCCGTACGGGAGATGCCCATGGCCAGAGCCTTATCCAATGGATTCCTGACATTAGTTTGCAGCAGAGCATAACGTAGACGTTCAGCGACTGATTTTGTCACCTGGGACCCTTTTTCCCAAAGTCATGAGTTAGAAAACTAAGGAAAAAGGAGGTAAAATCCTAGAGGGAGCGTAAGGAACCTTAAAGGTAGAAAGAAACCAAAGTCTTAAGTCTCCAGAGACTCCATGGAAATAAAGATGGAAATTTAAAAAGAGATCTACAAAAAAAGAAGCCATTAAGTTGTTGCACCGAGAGAACCCACACTTATCCTACCTCAGTTTCCTTAAGGTTTAAGCTGAAAAACTCTGTAGATATCCCCAATCCATGGAGCGAATAGGCCGAAACCACATGCCGAAAGGAGCCCACTGAGATTGGCCAGGGGAAACAAACGTCCGTACGGGAAATGCCCACGGCCAGAGCCTTATCCAATGGATTCCTGACATTAGTTTGCAGCACAGCATATACCAGAGTCAATAACTTGTAAAGTAGATGGTCAGCGACTGATTTCGTCACCTGGGACCCGTTTGCCCAAAGTCATGAGTTAGTTGCAGCTGAAATGCGGACTGCAGCTTTCCCTCAATCACTGGCGCTACAACAAGGCCCCGTGTAGCCCATGCCTAAGGCCTATGGCTTTTAGATTGCAAACTCTTCCAGGTGCCGTGTTATTTCCTATACTTTCTGATTCCTTCTCTTGTGGAATAAAGTTTCGAATACAGTTCCCAGTTCACAGTCAGCCCTAGCACTCGTGATGTCGCCTCTGACAAGGACAGAGAAAGAGACACCCTTCCCTTTCTCCACACTGCTATCAGTACCTATTCTAAGGACTGGGACACATGTGAGATCCCCACTGATGTCGGCCGGGGCAGCCGACATGCGCAACATGGCCGGTTAGCTCAGCTGGTTAGAGCGTGGTGCTAATAACGCCAAGGTCGCGGGTTCGATCCCCGTACGGGCCAGTCCGTCTCCTCTTTTTTGACCGTACCAATCTCAAACTCCTTTTTCTCCCTACTGCCTAGATCTGGTGGGTGGAAATTGCTGCTGTCTTCATTTAAGCAGGTTACCGTGATGGCAAGCACCATACCCATTCCTCGTTAGTATAGTGGTGAGTATCCCCGCCTGTCTTGCGGGAGACCGGGGTTCGATTCCCTGACGGGGAGGCAATTGTTTTCTTTGTGCACCAAAGAAAACTCAGGAAAAAGGAATCCAAAGTCTTAAGTCTCCAGAGTCTCCAGAGTCTCCATGGAAATAAAGATGGAATTTTAAAAAGAGATCTACAAAAAAAGAAGCCATTAAGTCGTTGCACAGAGAGAACCCACACTTATCCTACCTCAGTTTCCTGAAGGTTTAAGCTGAAAAACTCTGTAGATATCCCCAATCCATGGAGCGAATAGGCCGAAACCACATGCCGAAAGGAGCCCGCTGAGATTGGCCAGGGGAAACAAACGTCCGTACGGGAGATGCCCACGGACAGAGCCTTATCTAATGGATTCCTGACATTAGTTTGCAGCAGAGCATAACGTAGACGTTCAGCGACTGATTTTGTCACCTGGGACCCTTTTTCCCAAAGTCATGAGTTAGAAAACTAAGGAAAAAGGAGGTAAAATCCTAGAGGGAGCGTAAGGAACCTTAAAGGTAGAAAGAAACCAAAGTCTTAAGTCTCCAGAGACTCCATGGAAATAAAGATGGAAATTTAAAAAGAGATCTACAAAAAAAGAAGCCATTAAGTTGTTGCACCGAGAGAACCCACACTTATCCTACCTCAGTTTCCTTAAGGTTTAAGCTGAAAAACTCTGTAGATATCCCCAATCCATGGAGCGAATAGGCCGAAACCACATGCCGAATGGAGCCCGCTGAGATTGGCCAGGGGAAACAAACGTCCGTATGGGAGATGCCCACGGCCAGAGCCTTATCCAATGGATTCCTGACATTAGTTTGCAGCACAGCATATACCAGAGTCAATAACTTGTAAAGTAGACGGTCAGCGACTGATTTCGTCACCTGGGACCCGTTTGCCCAAAGTCATGAGTTAGTTGCAGCTGAAATGCGGACTGCAGCTTTCCCTCAATCACTGGCGCTACAACAAGGCCCCGTGTAGCCCATGCCTAAGGCCTATGGCTTTTAGATTGCAAACTCTTCCAGGTGCCGTGTTATTTCCTATACTTTCTGATTCCTTCTCTTGTGGAATAAAGTTTCGAATACAGTTCCCAGTTCACAGTCAGCCCTAGCACTCGTGATGTCGCCTCTGACAAGGACAGAGAAAGAGACACCCTTCCCTTTCTCCACACTGCTATCAGTACCTATTCTAAGGACTGGGACACATGTGAGATCCCCACTGGTGTCGGCCGGGGCAGCCGACATGCGCAACATGGCCGGTTAGCTCAGCTGGTTAGAGTGTGGTGCTAATAACGCCAAGGTCGCGGGTTCGATCCCCGTACGGGCCAGTCCGTCTCCTCTTTTTTGACCGTACCAGTCTCAAACTCCTTTTTCTCCCTACTGCCTAGATCTGGTGGGTGGAAATTGCTGCTGTCTTCATTTAAGCAGGTTACCGTGATGGCAAGCACCATACCCATTCCTCGTTAGTATAGTGGTGAGTATCCCCGCCTGTCACGCGGGAGACCGGGGTTCGATTCCCCGACGGGGAGGCAATTGTTTTCTTTGTGCACCAAAGAAAACTCAGGAAAAAGGAATCCAAAGTCTTAAGTCTCCAGAGTCTCCAGAGTCTCCATGGAAATAAAGATGGAATTTTAAAAAGAGATCTACAAAAAAAGAAGCCATTAAGTCGTTGCACAGAGAGAACCCACACTTATCCTACCTCAGTTTCCTGAAGGTTTAAGCTGAAAAACTCTGTAGATTGGCCAGGGGAAACAAACGTCCGTACGGGAGATGCCCACGGACAGAGCCTTATTTAATGGATTCCTGACATTAGTTTGCAGCATAGCATAACGTAGACGTTCAGCGACTGATTTTGTCACCTGGGACCCTTTTTCCCAAAGTCATGAGTTAGAAAACTAAGGAAAAAGGAGGTAAAATCCTAGAGGGAGCGTAAGGAACCTTAAAGGTAGAAAGAAACCAAAGTCTTAAGTCTCCAGAGACTCCATGGAAATAAAGATGGAAATTTAAAAAGAGATCTACAAAAAAAGAAGCCATTAGGTTGTTGCACCGAGAGAACCCACACTTATCCTACCTCAGTTTCCTTAAGGTTTAAGCTGAAAAACTCTGTAGATATCCCCAATCCATGGAGCGAATAGGCCGAAACCACATGCCGAAAGGAGCCCGCTGAGATTGGCCAGGGGAAACAAACGTCCGTACGGGAGATGCCCACGGCCAGAGCCTTATCCAATGGATTCCTGACATTAGTTTGCAGCACAGCATATACCAGAGTCAATAACTTGTAAAGTAGACGGTCAGCGACTGATTTCGTCACCTGGGACCTGTGTGCCCAAAGTCATGAGTTAGTTGCAGCTGAAATGCGGACTGCAGCTTTCCCTCAATCACTGGCGCTACAACAAGGCCCCGTGTAGCCCATGCCTAAGGCCTATGGCTTTTAGATTGCAAACTCTTCCAGGTGCCGTGTTATTTCCTATACTTTCTGATTCCTTCTCTTGTGGAATAAAGTTTCGAATACAGTTCCCAGTTCACAGTCAGCCCTAGCACTCGTGATGTCGCCTCTGACAAGGACAGAGAAAGAGACACCCTTCCCTTTCTCCACACTGCTATCAGTACCTATTCTAAGGACTGGGACACATGTGAGATCCCCACTGGTGTCGGCCGGGGCAGCCAACATGCGCAACATGGCCGGTTAGCTCAGCTGGTTAGAGCGTGGTGCTAATAACGCCAAGGTCGCGGGTTCGATCCCCGTACGGGCCAGTCCGTCTCCTCTTTTTTGACCGTACCAGTCTCAAACTCCTTTTTCTCCCTACTGCCTAGATCTGGTGGGTGGAAATTGCTGCTGTCTTCATTTAAGCAGGTTACCGTGATGACAAGCACCATACCCATTCCTCGTTAGTATAGTGGTGAGTATCCCCGCCTGTCACGCGGGAGACCGGGGTTCGATTCCCCGACGGGGAGGCAATTGTTTTCTTTGTGCACCAAAGAAAACTCAGGAAAAAGGAATCCAAAGTCTTAAGTCTCCAGAGTCTCCAGAGTCTCCATGGAAATAAAGATGGAATTTTAAAAAGAGATCTACAAAAAAAGAAGCCATTAAGTTGTTGCACAGAGAGAACCCACACTTATCCTACCTCAGTTTCCTGAAGGTTTAAGCTGAAAAACTCTGTAGATATCCCCAATCCATGGAGCGAATAGGCCGAAACCACATGCCGAAAGGAGCCCGCTGAGATTGGCCAGGGGAAACAAACGTCCGTACGGGAGATGCCCACGGACAGAGCCTTATTTAATGGATTCCTGACATTAGTTTGCAGCAGAGCATAACGTAGACGTTCAGCGACTGATTTTGTCACCTGGGACCCGTTTTCCCAAAGTCATGAGTTAGAAAACTAAGGAAAAAGGAGGTAAAATCCTAGAGAGAGCGTCAGGAACCTTAAAGGTAGAAAGAAACCAAAGTCTTAAGTCTCCAGAGACTCCATGGAAATAAAGATGGAAATTTAAAAAGAGATCTACAAAAAAAGAAGCCATTAAGTCGTTGCACCGAGAGAACCCACACTTATCCTACCTCAGTTTCCTTAAGGTTTAAGCTGAAAAACTCTGTAGATATCCCCAATCCATGGAGCGAATAGGCCGAAACCACATGCCGAAAGGAGCCCGCTGAGATTGGCCAGGGGAAACAAACGTCCGTACGGGAGATGCCCACGGCCAGAGCCTTATCCAATGGATTCCTGACATTAGTTTGCAGCACAGCATATACCAGAGTCAATAACTTGTAAAGTAAACGGTCAGCGACTGATTTCGTCACCTGGGACCCGTTTGCCCAAAGTCATGAGTTAGTTGCAGCTGAAATGCGGACTGCAGCTTTCCCTCAATCACTGGCGCTACAACAAGGCCCCGTGTAGCCCATGCCTAAGGCCTATGGCTTTTAGATTGCAAACTCTTCCAGGTGCCGTGTTATTTCCTATACTTTCTGATTCCTTCTCTTGTGGAATAAAGTTTCGAATACAGTTCCCAGTTCACAGTCAGCCCTAGCACTCGTGATGTCGCCTCTGACAAGGACAGAGAAAGAGACACCCTTCCCTTTCTCCACACTGCTATCAGTACCTATTCTAAGGACTGGGACACATGTGAGATCCCCACTGGTGTCGGCCGGGGCAGCCAACATGCGCAACATGGCCGGTTAGCTCAGCTGGTTAGAGCGTGGTGCTAATAACGCCAAGGTCGCGGGTTCGATCCCCGTACGGGCCAGTCCGTCTCCTCTTTTTTGACCGTACCAGTCTCAAACTCCTTTTTCTCCCTACTGCCTAGATCTGGTGGGTGGAAATTGCTGCTGTCTTCATTTAAGCAGGTTACCGTGATGACAAGCACCATACCCATTCCTCGTTAGTATAGTGGTGAGTATCCCCGCCTGTCACGCGGGAGACCGGGGTTCGATTCCCCGACGGGGAGGCAATTGTTTTCTTTGTGCACCAAAGAAAACTCAGGAAAAAGGAATCCAAAGTCTTAAGTCTCCAGAGTCTCCAGAGTCTCCATGGAAATAAAGATGGAATTTTAAAAAGAGATCTACAAAAAAAGAAGCCATTAAGTTGTTGCACAGAGAGAACCCACACTTATCCTACCTCAGTTTCCTGAAGGTTTAAGCTGAAAAACTCTGTAGATATCCCCAATCCATGGAGCGAATAGGCCGAAACCACATGCCGAAAGGAGCCCGCTGAGATTGGCCAGGGGAAACAAACGTCCGTACGGGAGATGCCCACGGACAGAGCCTTATTTAATGGATTCCTGACATTAGTTTGCAGCAGAGCATAACGTAGACGTTCAGCGACTGATTTTGTCACCTGGGACCCGTTTTCCCAAAGTCATGAGTTAGAAAACTAAGGAAAAAGGAGGTAAAATCCTAGAGAGAGCGTCAGGAACCTTAAAGGTAGAAAGAAACCAAAGTCTTAAGTCTCCAGAGACTCCATGGAAATAAAGATGGAAATTTAAAAAGAGATCTACAAAAAAAGAAGCCATTAAGTCGTTGCACCGAGAGAACCCACACTTATCCTACCTCAGTTTCCTTAAGGTTTAAGCTGAAAAACTCTGTAGATATCCCCAATCCATGGAGCGAATAGGCCGAAACCACATGCCGAAAGGAGCCCGCTGAGATTGGCCAGGGGAAACAAACGTCCGTACGGGAGATGCCCACGGCCAGAGCCTTATCCAATGGATTCCTGACATTAGTTTGCAGCACAGCATATACCAGAGTCAATAACTTGTAAAGTAAACGGTCAGCGACTGATTTCGTCACCTGGGACCCGTTTGCCCAAAGTCATGAGTTAGTTGCAGCTGAAATGCGGACTGCAGCTTTCCCTCAATCACTGGCGCTACAACAAGGCCCCGTGTAGCCCATGCCTAAGGCCTATGGCTTTTAGATTGCAAACTCTTCCAGGTGCCGTGTTATTTCCTATACTTTCTGATTCCTTCTCTTGTGGAATAAAGTTTCGAATACAGTTCCCAGTTCACAGTCAGCCCTAGCACTCGTGATGTCGCCTCTGACAAGGACAGAGAAAGAGACACCCTTCCCTTTCTCCACACTGCTATCAGTACCTATTCTAAGGACTGGGACACATGTGAGATCCCCACTGGTGTCGGCCGGGGCAGCCGACATGCGCAACATGGCCGGTTAGCTCAGCTGGTTAGAGCGTGGTGCTAATAACGCCAAGGTCGCGGGTTCGATCCCCGTACGGGCCAGTCCGTCTCCTCTTTTTTGACCGTACCAGTCTCAAACTCCTTTTTCTCCCTACTGCCTAGATCTGGTGGGTGGAAATTGCTGCTGTCTTCATTTAAGCAGGTTACCGTGATGGCAAGCACCATACCCATTCCTCGTTAGTATAGTGGTGAGTATCCCCGCCTGTCACGCGGGAGACCCGGGTTCGATTCCCCGACGGGGAGGCAATTGTTTTCTTTGTGCACCAAAGAAAACTCAGGAAAAAGGAATCCAAAGTCTTAAGTCTCCAGAGTCTCCAGAGTCTCCATGGAAATAAAGATGGAATTTTAAAAAGAGATCTACAAAAAAAGAAGCCATTAAGTCGTTGCACAGAGAGAACCCACACTTATCCTACCTCAGTTTCCTGAAGGTTTAAGCTGAAAAACTCTGTAGATTGGCCAGGGGAAACAAACGTCCGTACGGGAGATGCCCACGGACAGAGCCTTTTTTAATGGATTCCTGACATTAGTTTGCAGCATAGCATAACGTAGACGTTCAGCGACTGATTTTGTCACCTGGGACCCTTTTTCCCAAAGTCATGAGTTAGAAAACTAAAGAAAAAGGAGGTAAAATCCTAGAGGGAGCGTAAGGAACCTTAAAGGTAGAAAGAAACCAAAGTCTTAAGTCTCCAGAGACTCCATGGAAATAAAGATGGAAATTTAAAAAGAGATCTACAAAAAAAGAAGCCATTAAGTTGTTGCACCGAGAGAACCCACACTTATCCTACCTCAGTTTCCTTAAGGTTTAAGCTGAAAAACTCTGTAGATATCCCCAATCCATGGAGCGAATAGGCCGAAACCACATGCCGAATGGAGCCCGCTGAGATTGGCCAGGGGAAACAAACGTCCGTATGGGAGATGCCCACGGCCAGAGCCTTATCCAATGGATTCCTGACATTAGTTTGCAGCACAGCATATACCAGAGTCAATAACTTGTAAAGTAGACGGTCAGCGACTGATTTCGTCACCTGGGACCCGTTTGCCCAAAGTCATGAGTTAGTTGCAGCTGAAATGCGGACTGCAGCTTTCCCTCAATCACTGGCGCTACAACAAGGCCCCGTGTAGCCCATGCCTAAGGCCTATGGCTTTTAGATTGCAAACTCTTCCAGGTGCCGTGTTATTTCCTACACTTTCTGATTCCTTCTCTTGTGGAATAAAGTTTCGAATACAGTTCCCAGTTCACAGTCAGCCCTAGCACTCGTGATGTCGCCTCTGACAAGGACAGAGAAAGAGACACCCTTCCCTTTCTCCACACTGCTATCAGTACCTATTCTAAGGACTGGGACACATGTGAGATCCCCACTGGTGTCGGCCGGGGCAGCTGACATGCAAAACATGGCCGGTTAGCTCAGCTGGTTAGAGCGTGGTGCTAATAACGCCAAGGTCGCGGGTTCGATCCCCGTACGGGCCAGTCCGTCTCCTCTTTTTTGACCGTACCAGTCTCAAACTCCTTTTTCTCCCTACTGCCTAGATCTGGTGGGTGGAAATTGCTGCTGTCTTCATTTAAGCAGGTTACCGTGATGGCAAGCACCATACCCATTCCTCGTTAGTATAGTGGTGAGTATCCCCGCCTGTCACGCGGGAGACCGGGGTTCGATTCCCCGACGGGGAGGCAATTGTTTTCTTTGTGCACCAAAGAAAACTCAGGAAAAAGGAATCCAAAGTCTTAAGTCTCCAGAGTCTCCAGAGTCTCCAGAGTCTCCATGGAAATAAAGATGGAATTTTAAAAAGAGATCTACAAAAAAAGAAGCCATTAAGTCGTTGCACAGAGAGAACCCACACTTATCCTACCTCAGTTTCCTGAAGGTTTAAGCTGAAAAACTCTGTAGATATCCCCAATCCATGGAGCGAATAGGCCGAAACCACATGCCGAAAGGAGCCCGCTGAGATTGGCCAGGGGAAACAAACGTCCGTACGGGAGATGCCCACGGACAGAGCCTTATTTAATGGATTCCTGACATTAGTTTGCAGCAGAGCATAACGTAGACGTTCAGCGACTGATTTTGTCACCTGGGACCCGTTTTCCCAAAGTCATGAGTTAGAAAACTAAGGAAAAAGGAGGTAAAATCCTAGAGAGAGCGTCAGGAACCTTAAAGGTAGAAAGAAACCAAAGTCTTAAGTCTCCAGAGACTCCATGGAAATAAAGATGGAAATTTAAAAAGAGATCTACAAAAAAAGAAGCCATTAAGTCGTTGCACCGAGAGAACCCACACTTATCCTACCTCAGTTTCCTTAAGGTTTAAGCTGAAAAACTCTGTAGATATCCCCAATCCATGGAGCGAATAGGCCGAAACCACATGCCGAAAGGAGCCCGCTGAGATTGGCCAGGGGAAACAAACGTCCGTACGGGAGATGCCCACGGCCAGAGCCTTATCCAATGGATTCCTGACATTAGTTTGCAGCACAGCATATACCAGAGTCAATAACTTGTAAAGTAGACGGTCAGCGACTGATTTCGTCACCTGGGACCCGTTTGCCCAAAGTCATGAGTTAGTTGCAGCTGAAATGCGGACTGCAGCTTTCCCTCAATCACTGGCGCTACAACAAGGCCCCGTGTAGCCCATGCCTAAGGCCTATGGCTTTTAGATTGCAAACTCTTCCAGGTGCCGTGTTATTTCCTATACTTTCTGATTCCTTCTCTTGTGGAATAAAGTTTCGAATACAGTTCCCAGTTCACAGTCAGCCC
This sequence comes from Hyla sarda, assembly GCF_029499605.1. Taxonomy (NCBI): domain Eukaryota; kingdom Metazoa; phylum Chordata; class Amphibia; order Anura; family Hylidae; genus Hyla; species Hyla sarda. The sequence goes on along the minus strand of NW_026610913.1, from coordinate 97,509 downwards.
TAGCACTCGTGATGTCGCCTCTGACAAGGACAGAGAAAGAGACACCCTTCCCTTTCTCCACACTGCTATCAGTACCTATTCTAAGGACTGGGACACATGTGAGATCCCCACTGGTGTCGGCCGGGGCAGCCGACATGCGCAACATGGCCGGTTAGCTCAGCTGGTTAGAGCGTGGTGCTAATAACGCCAAGGTCGCGGGTTCGATCCCCGTACGGGCCAGTCCGTCTCCTCTTTTTTGACCGTACCAGTCTCAAACTCCTTTTTCTCCCTACTGCCTAGATCTGGTGGGTGGAAATTGCTGCTGTCTTCATTTAAGCAGGTTACCGTGATGGCAAGCACCATACCCATTCCTCGTTAGTATAGTGGTGAGTATCCCCGCCTGTCACGCGGGAGAACGGGGTTCGATTCCCCGACGGGGAGGCAATTGTTTTCTTTGTGCACCAAAGAAAACTCAGGAAAAAGGAATCCAAAGTCTTAAGTCTCCAGAGTCTCCAGAGTCTCCATGGAAATAAAGATGGAATTTTAAAAAGAGATCTACAAAAAAAGAAGCCATTAAGTCGTTGCACAGAGAGAACCCACACTTATCCTACCTCAGTTTCCTGAAGGTTTAAGCTGAAAAACTCTGTAGATATCCCCAATCCATGGAGCGAATAGGCCGAAACCACATGCCGAAAGGAGCCCGCTGAGATTGGCCAGGGGAAACAAACGTCCGTACGGGAGATGCCCACGGACAGAGCCTTATTTAATGGATTCCTGACATTAGTTTGCAGCAGAGCATAACGTAGACGTTCAGCGACTGATTTTGTCACCTGGGACCCGTTTTCCCAAAGTCATGAGTTAGAAAACTAAGGAAAAAGGAGGTAAAATCCTAGAGAGAGCGTCAGGAACCTTAAAGGTAGAAAGAAACCAAAGTCTTAAGTCTCCAGAGACTCCATGGAAATAAAGATGGAAATTTAAAAAGAGATCTACAAAAAAAGAAGCCATTAAGTCGTTGCACCGAGAGAACCCACACTTATCCTACCTCAGTTTCCTTAAGGTTTAAGTACCTATAGGTACTGCTATCAGTACCTATTCTAAGGACTGGGACACATGTGAGATCCCCACTGGTGTCGGCCGGGGCAGCCGACATGCGCAACATGGCCGGTTAGCTCAACTGGTTAGAGCGTGGTGCTAATAACGCCAAGGTCGCGGGTTCGATCCCCGTACGGGCCAGTCCGTCTCCTCTTTTTTGACCGTACCAGTCTCAAACTCCTTTTTCTCCCTACTGCCTAGATCTGGTGGGTGGAAATTGCTGCTGTCTTCATTTAAGCAGGTTACCGTGATGGCAAGCACCATACCCATTCCTCGTTAGTATAATGGTGAGTATCCCCGCCTGTCACGCGGGAGACCGGGGTTCGATTCCCCGACGGGGAGGCAATTGTTTTCTTTGTGCACCAAAGAAAACTCAGGAAAAAGGAATCCAAAGTCTTAAGTCTCCAGAGTCTCCAGAGTCTCCAGAGTCTCCAGAGTCTCCATGGAAATAAAGATGGAATTTTAAAAAGAGATCTACAAAAAAAGAAGCCATTAAGTCGTTGCACAGAGAGAACCCACACTTATCCTACCTCAGTTTCCTGAAGGTTTAAGCTGAAAAACTCTGTAGATATCCCCAATCCATGGAGCGAATAGGCCGAAACCACATGCCGAAAGGAGCCCGCTGAGATTGGCCAGGGGAAACAAACGTCCGTACGGGAGATGCCCACGGACAGAGCCTTATTTAATGGATTCCTGACATTAGTTTGCAGCAGAGCATAACGTAGACGTTCAGCGACTGATTTTGTCACCTGGGACCCTTTTTCCCAAAGTCATGAGTTAGAAAACTAAGGAAAAAGGAGGTAAAATCCTAGAGGGAGCGTAAGGAACCTTAAAGGTAGAAAGAAACCAAAGTCTTAAGTCTCCAGAGTCTCCATGGAAATAAAGTTGGAATTTTAAAAAGAGATTTACAAAAAAAGAAGCCATTAAGTTGTTGCACAGAGAGAACCCACACTTATCCTACCTCAGTTTCCTGAAGGTTTAAGCTGAAAAACTCTGTAGATATCCCCAATCCATGGAGCGAATAGGCCGAAACCACATGCCGAAAGGAGCCCGCTGAGATTGGCCAGGGGAAACAAACGTCCGTACGGGAGATGCCCACGGACAGAGCCTTATTTAATGGATTCCTGACATTAGTTTGCAGCAGAGCATAACGTAGACGTTCAGCGACTGATTTTGTCACCTGGGACCCTTTTTCCCAAAGTCATGAGTTAGAAAACTAAGGAAAAAGGAGGTAAAATCCTAGAGGGAGCGTAAGGAACCTTAAAGGTAGAAAGAAACCAAAGTCTTAAGTCTCCAGAGTCTCCATGGAAATAAAGATGGAATTTTAAAAAGAGATCTACAAAAAAAGAAGCCATTAAGTTGTTGCACAGAGAGAACCCACACTTATCCTACCTCAGTTTCCTGAAGGTTTAAGCTGAAAAACTCTGTAGATATCCCCAATCCATGGAGCGAATAGGCCGAAACCACATGCCAAAAGGAGCCCGCTGAGATTGGCCAGGGGAAACAAACGTCCGTACGGGAGATGCCCACGGACAGAGCCTTATTTAATGGATTCCTGACATTAGTTTGCAGCAGAGCATAACGTAGACGTTCAGCGACTGATTTTGTCACCTGGGACCCTTTTTCCCAAAGTCATGAGTTAGAAAACTAAGGAAAAAGGAGGTAAAATCCTAGAGGGAGCGTAAGGAACCTTAAAGGTAGAAAGAAACCAAAGTCTTAAGTCTCCAGAGACTCCATGGAAATAAAGATGGACATTTAAAAAGAGATCTACAAAAAAAGAAGCCATTAAGTTGTTGCACCGAGAGAACCCACACTTATCCTACCTCAGTTTCCTTAAGGTTTAAGCTGAAAAACTCTGTAGATATCCCCAATCCATGGAGCGAATAGGCCGAAACCACATGCCGAAAGGAGCCCACTGAGATTGGCCAGGGGAAACAAACGTCCGTACGGGAGATGCCCATGGCCAGAGCCTTATCCAATGGATTCCTGACATTAGTTTGCAGCAGAGCATAACGTAGACGTTCAGCGACTGATTTTGTCACCTGGGACCCTTTTTCCCAAAGTCATGAGTTAGAAAACTAAGGAAAAAGGAGGTAAAATCCTAGAGGGAGCGTAAGGAACCTTAAAGGTAGAAAGAAACCAAAGTCTTAAGTCTCCAGAGACTCCATGGAAATAAAGATGGAAATTTAAAAAGAGATCTACAAAAAAAGAAGCCATTAAGTTGTTGCACCGAGAGAACCCACACTTATCCTACCTCAGTTTCCTTAAGGTTTAAGCTGAAAAACTCTGTAGATATCCCCAATCCATGGAGCGAATAGGCCGAAACCACATGCCGAAAGGAGCCCACTGAGATTGGCCAGGGGAAACAAACGTCCGTACGGGAAATGCCCACGGCCAGAGCCTTATCCAATGGATTCCTGACATTAGTTTGCAGCACAGCATATACCAGAGTCAATAACTTGTAAAGTAGACGGTCAGCGACTGATTTCGTCACCTGGGACCCGTTTGCCCAAAGTCATGAGTTAGTTGCAGCTGAAATGCGGACTGCAGCTTTCCCTCAATCACTGGCGCTACAACAAGGCCCCGTGTAGCCCATGCCTAAGGCCTATGGCTTTTAGATTGCAAACTCTTCCAGGTGCCGTGTTATTTCCTATACTTTCTGATTCCTTCTCTTGTGGAATAAAGTTTCGAATACAGTTCCCAGTTCACAGTCAGCCCTAGCACTCGTGATGTCGCCTCTGACAAGGACAGAGAAAGAGACACCCTTCCCTTTCTCCACACTGCTATCAGTACCTATTCTAAGGACTGGGACACATGTGAGATCCCCACTGATGTCGGCCGGGGCAGCCGACATGCGCAACATGGCCGGTTAGCTCAGCTGGTTAGAGCGTAATGCTAATAACGCCAAGGTCGCGGGTTCGATCCCCGTACGGGCCAGTCCGTCTCCTCTTTTTTGACCGTACCAATCTCAAACTCCTTTTTCTCCCTACTGCCTAGATCTGGTGGGTGGAAATTGCTGCTGTCTTCATTTAAGCAGGTTACCGTGATGGCAAGCACCATACCCATTCCTCGTTAGTATAGTGGTGAGTATCCCCGCCTGTCACGCGGGAGACCGGGGTTCGATTCCCCGACGGGGAGGCAATTGTTTTCTTTGTGCACCAAAGAAAACTCAGGAAAAAGGAATCCAAAGTCTTAAGTCTCCAGAGTCTCCAGAGTCTCCATGGAAATAAAGATGGAATTTTAAAAAGAGATCTACAAAAAAAGAAGCCATTAAGTCGTTGCACAGAGAGAACCCACACTTATCCTACCTCAGTTTCCTGAAGGTTTAAGCTGAAAAACTCTGTAGATTGGCCAGGGGAAACAAACGTCCGTACGGGAGATGCCCACGGACAGAGCCTTATTTAATGGATTCCTGACATTAGTTTGCAGCATAGCATAACGTAGACGTTCAGCGACTGATTTTGTCACCTGGGACCCTTTTTCCCAAAGTCATGAGTTAGAAAACTAAGGAAAAAGGAGGTAAAATCCTAGAGGGAGCGTAAGGAACCTTAAAGGTAGAAAGAAACCAAAGTCTTAAGTCTCCAGAGACTCCATGGAAATAAAGATGGAAATTTAAAAAGAGATCTACAAAAAAAGAAGCCATTAGGTTGTTGCACCGAGAGAACCCACACTTATCCTACCTCAGTTTCCTTAAGGTTTAAGCTGAAAAACTCTGTAGATATCCCCAATCCATGGAGCGAATAGGCCGAAACCACATGCCGAAAGGAGCCCGCTGAGATTGGCCAGGGGAAACAAACGTCCGTACGGGAGATGCCCACGGCCAGAGCCTTATCCAATGGATTCCTGACATTAGTTTGCAGCACAGCATATACCAGAGTCAATAACTTGTAAAGTAGACGGTCAGCGACTGATTTCGTCACCTGGGACCTGTGTGCCCAAAGTCATGAGTTAGTTGCAGCTGAAATGCGGACTGCAGCTTTCCCTCAATCACTGGCGCTACAACAAGGCCCCGTGTAGCCCATGCCTAAGGCCTATGGCTTTTAGATTGCAAACTCTTCCAGGTGCCGTGTTATTTCCTATACTTTCTGATTCCTTCTCTTGTGGAATAAAGTTTCGAATACAGTTCCCAGTTCACAGTCAGCCCTAGCACTCGTGATGTCGCCTCTGACAAGGACAGAGAAAGAGACACCCTTCCCTTTCTCCTCTTTTTTGACCGTACCAGTCTCAAACTCCTTTTTCTCCCTACTGCCTAGATCTGGTGGGTGGATATTGCTGCTGTCTTCATTTAAGCAGGTTACCGTGATGGCAAGCACCATACCCATTCCTCGTTAGTATAGTGGTGAGTATCCCCGCCTGTCACGCGGGAGACCGGGGTTCGATTCCCCGACGGGGAGGCAATTGTTTTCTTTGTGCACCAAAGAAAACTCAGGAAAAAGGAATCCAAAGTCTTAAGTCTCCAGAGTCTCCAGAGTCTCCATGGAAATAAAGATGGAATTTTAAAAAGAGATCTACAAAAAAAGAAGCCATTAAGTCGTTGCACAGAGAGAACCCACACTTATCCTACCTCAGTTTCCTGAAGGTTTAAGCTGAAAAACTCTGTAGATATCCCCAATCCATGGAGCGAATAGGCCGAAACCACATGCCGAAAGGAGCCCACTGAGATTGGCCAGGGGAAACAAACGTCCGTACGGGAGATGCCCATGGCCAGAGCCTTATCCAATGGATTCCTGACATTAGTTTGCAGCAGAGCATAACGTAGACGTTCAGCGACTGATTTTGTCACCTGGGACCCTTTTTCCCAAAGTCATGAGTTAGAAAACTAAGGAAAAAGGAGGTAAAATCCTAGAGGGAGCGTAAGGAACCTTAAAGGTAGAAAGAAACCAAAGTCTTAAGTCTCCAGAGACTCCATGGAAATAAAGATGGAAATTTAAAAAGAGATCTACAAAAAAAGAAGCCATTAAGTTGTTGCACCGAGAGAACCCACACTTATCCTACCTCAGTTTCCTTAAGGTTTAAGCTGAAAAACTCTGTAGATATCCCCAATCCATGGAGCGAATAGGCCGAAACCACATGCCGAAAGGAGCCCACTGAGATTGGCCAGGGGAAACAAACGTCCGTACGGGAAATGCCCACGGCCAGAGCCTTATCCAATGGATTCCTGACATTAGTTTGCAGCACAGCATATACCAGAGTCAATAACTTGTAAAGTAGATGGTCAGCGACTGATTTCGTCACCTGGGACCCGTTTGCCCAAAGTCATGAGTTAGTTGCAGCTGAAATGCGGACTGCAGCTTTCCCTCAATCACTGGCGCTACAACAAGGCCCCGTGTAGCCCATGCCTAAGGCCTATGGCTTTTAGATTGCAAACTCTTCCAGGTGCCGTGTTATTTCCTATACTTTCTGATTCCTTCTCTTGTGGAATAAAGTTTCGAATACAGTTCCCAGTTCACAGTCAGCCCTAGCACTCGTGATGTCGCCTCTGACAAGGACAGAGAAAGAGACACCCTTCCCTTTCTCCACACTGCTATCAGTACCTATTCTAAGGACTGGGACACATGTGAGATCCCCACTGATGTCGGCCGGGGCAGCCGACATGCGCAACATGGCCGGTTAGCTCAGCTGGTTAGAGCGTGGTGCTAATAACGCCAAGGTCGCGGGTTCGATCCCCGTACGGGCCAGTCCGTCTCCTCTTTTTTGACCGTACCAATCTCAAACTCCTTTTTCTCCCTACTGCCTAGATCTGGTGGGTGGAAATTGCTGCTGTCTTCATTTAAGCAGGTTACCGTGATGGCAAGCACCATACCCATTCCTCGTTAGTATAGTGGTGAGTATCCCCGCCTGTCACGCGGGAGACCGGGGTTCGATTCCCTGACGGGGAGGCAATTGTTTTCTTTGTGCACCAAAGAAAACTCAGGAAAAAGGAATCCAAAGTCTTAAGTCTCCAGAGTCTCCAGAGTCTCCATGGAAATAAAGATGGAATTTTAAAAAGAGATCTACAAAAAAAGAAGCCATTAAGTCGTTGCACAGAGAGAACCCACACTTATCCTACCTCAGTTTCCTGAAGGTTTAAGCTGAAAAACTCTGTAGATATCCCCAATCCATGGAGCGAATAGGCCGAAACCACATGCCGAAAGGAGCCCGCTGAGATTGGCCAGGGGAAACAAACGTCCGTACGGGAGATGCCCACGGACAGAGCCTTATCTAATGGATTCCTGACATTAGTTTGCAGCAGAGCATAACGTAGACGTTCAGCGACTGATTTTGTCACCTGGGACCCTTTTTCCCAAAGTCATGAGTTAGAAAACTAAGGAAAAAGGAGGTAAAATCCTAGAGGGAGCGTAAGGAACCTTAAAGGTAGAAAGAAACCAAAGTCTTAAGTCTCCAGAGACTCCATGGAAATAAAGATGGAAATTTAAAAAGAGATCTACAAAAAAAGAAGCCATTAAGTTGTTGCACCGAGAGAACCCACACTTATCCTACCTCAGTTTCCTTAAGGTTTAAGCTGAAAAACTCTGTAGATATCCCCAATCCATGGAGCGAATAGGCCGAAACCACATGCCGAATGGAGCCCGCTGAGATTGGCCAGGGGAAACAAACGTCCGTATGGGAGATGCCCACGGCCAGAGCCTTATCCAATGGATTCCTGACATTAGTTTGCAGCACAGCATATACCAGAGTCAATAACTTGTAAAGTAGACGGTCAGCGACTGATTTCGTCACCTGGGACCCGTTTGCCCAAAGTCATGAGTTAGTTGCAGCTGAAATGCGGACTGCAGCTTTCCCTCAATCACTGGCGCTACAACAAGGCCCCGTGTAGCCCATGCCTAAGGCCTATGGCTTTTAGATTGCAAACTCTTCCAGGTGCCGTGTTATTTCCTATACTTTCTGATTCCTTCTCTTGTGGAATAAAGTTTCGAATACAGTTCCCAGTTCACAGTCAGCCCTAGCACTCGTGATGTCGCCTCTGACAAGGACAGAGAAAGAGACACCCTTCCCTTTCTCCACACTGCTATCAGTACCTATTCTAAGGACTGGGACACATGTGAGATCCCCACTGGTGTCGGCCGGGGCAGCCGACATGCGCAACATGGCCGGTTAGCTCAGCTGGTTAGAGTGTGGTGCTAATAACGCCAAGGTCGCGGGTTCGATCCCCGTACGGGTCAGTCCGTCTCCTCTTTTTTGACCGTACCAGTCTCAAACTCCTTTTTCTCCCTACTGCCTAGATCTGGTGGGTGGAAATTGCTGCTGTCTTCATTTAAGCAGGTTACCGTGATGGCAAGCACCATACCCATTCCTCGTTAGTATAGTGGTGAGTATCCCCGCCTGTCACGCGGGAGACCGGGGTTCGATTCCCCGACGGGGAGGCAATTGTTTTCTTTGTGCACCAAAGAAAACTCAGGAAAAAGGAATCCAAAGTCTTAAGTCTCCAGAGTCTCCAGAGTCTCCATGGAAATAAAGATGGAATTTTAAAAAGAGATCTACAAAAAAAGAAGCCATTAAGTCGTTGCACAGAGAGAACCCACACTTATCCTACCTCAGTTTCCTGAAGGTTTAAGCTGAAAAACTCTGTAGATTGGCCAGGGGAAACAAACGTCCGTACGGGAGATGCCCACGGACAGAGCCTTATTTAATGGATTCCTGACATTAGTTTGCAGCATAGCATAACGTAGACGTTCAGCGACTGATTTTGTCACCTGGGACCCTTTTTCCCAAAGTCATGAGTTAGAAAACTAAGGAAAAAGGAGGTAAAATCCTAGAGGGAGCGTAAGGAACCTTAAAGGTAGAAAGAAACCAAAGTCTTAAGTCTCCAGAGACTCCATGGAAATAAAGATGGAAATTTAAAAAGAGATCTACAAAAAAAGAAGCCATTAGGTTGTTGCACCGAGAGAACCCACACTTATCCTACCTCAGTTTCCTTAAGGTTTAAGCTGAAAAACTCTGTAGATATCCCCAATCCATGGAGCGAATAGGCCGAAACCACATGCCGAAAGGAGCCCGCTGAGATTGGCCAGGGGAAACAAACGTCCGTACGGGAGATGCCCACGGCCAGAGCCTTATCCAATGGATTCCTGACATTAGTTTGCAGCACAGCATATACCAGAGTCAATAACTTGTAAAGTAGACGGTCAGCGACTGATTTCGTCACCTGGGACCTGTGTGCCCAAAGTCATGAGTTAGTTGCAGCTGAAATGCGGACTGCAGCTTTCCCTCAATCACTGGCGCTACAACAAGGCCCCGTGTAGCCCATGCCTAAGGCCTATGGCTTTTAGATTGCAAACTCTTCCAGGTGCCGTGTTATTTCCTATACTTTCTGATTCCTTCTCTTGTGGAATAAAGTTTCGAATACAGTTCCCAGTTCACAGTCAGCCCTAGCACTCGTGATGTCGCCTCTGACAAGGACAGAGAAAGAGACACCCTTCCCTTTCTCCACACTGCTATCAGTACCTATTCTAAGGACTGGGACACATGTGAGATCCCCACTGGTGTCGGCCGGGGCAGCCAACATGCGCAACATGGCCGGTTAGCTCAGCTGGTTAGAGCGTGGTGCTAATAACGCCAAGGTCGCGGGTTCGATCCCCGTACGGGCCAGTCCGTCTCCTCTTTTTTGACCGTACCAGTCTCAAACTCCTTTTTCTCCCTACTGCCTAGATCTGGTGGGTGGAAATTGCTGCTGTCTTCATTTAAGCAGGTTACCGTGATGACAAGCACCATACCCATTCCTCGTTAGTATAGTGGTGAGTATCCCCGCCTGTCACGCGGGAGACCGGGGTTCGATTCCCCGACGGGGAGGCAATTGTTTTCTTTGTGCACCAAAGAAAACTCAGGAAAAAGGAATCCAAAGTCTTAAGTCTCCAGAGTCTCCAGAGTCTCCATGGAAATAAAGATGGAATTTTAAAAAGAGATCTACAAAAAAAGAAGCCATTAAGTTGTTGCACAGAGAGAACCCACACTTATCCTACCTCAGTTTCCTGAAGGTTTAAGCTGAAAAACTCTGTAGATATCCCCAATCCATGGAGCGAATAGGCCGAAACCACATGCCGAAAGGAGCCCGCTGAGATTGGCCAGGGGAAACAAACGTCCGTACGGGAGATGCCCACGGACAGAGCCTTATTTAATGGATTCCTGACATTAGTTTGCAGCAGAGCATAACGTAGACGTTCAGCGACTGATTTTGTCACCTGGGACCCTTTTTCCCAAAGTCATGAGTTAGAAAACTAAGGAAAAAGGAGGTAAAATCCTAGAGGGAGCGTAAGGAACCTTAAAGGTAGAAAGAAACCAAAGTCTTAAGTCTCCAGAGACTCCATGGAAATAAAGATGGAAATTTAAAAAGAGAACTACAAAAAAAGAAGCCATTAAGTTGTTGCACCGAGAGAACCCACACTTATCCTACCTCAGTTTCCTTAAGGTTTAAGCTGAAAAACTCTGTAGATATCCCCAATCCATGGAGCGAATAGGCCGAAACCACATGCCGAAAGGAGCCCACTGAGATTGGCCAGGGGAAACAAACGTCCGTACGGGAGATGCCCACGGCCAGAGCCTTATCCAATGGATTCCTGACATTAGTTTGCAGCACAGCATATACCAGAGTCAATAACTTGTAAAGTAGACGGTCAGCGACTGATTTCGTCACCTGGGACCCGTTTGCCCAAAGTCATGAGTTAGTTGCAGCTGAAATGCGGACTGCAGCTTTCCCTCAATCACTGGCGCTACAACAAGGCCCCGTGTAGCCCATGCCTAAGGCCTATGGCTTTTAGATTGCAAACTCTTCCAGGTGCCGTGTTATTTCCTATACTTTCTGATTCCTTCTCTTGTGGAATAAAGTTTCGAATACAGTTCCCAGTTCACAGTCAGCCCTAGCACTCGTGATGTCGCCTCTGACAAGGACAGAGAAAGAGACACCCTTCCCTTTCTCCACACTGCTATCAGTACCTATTCTAAGGACTGGGACACATGTGAGATCCCCACTGGTGTCGGCCGGGGCAGCCAACATGCGCAACATGGCCGGTTAGCTCAGCTGGTTAGAGCGTGGTGCTAATAACGCCAAGGTCGCGGGTTCGATCCCCGTACGGGCCAGTCCGTCTCCTCTTTTTTGACCGTACCAGTCTCAAACTCCTTTTTCTCCCTACTGCCTAGATCTGGTGGGTGGAAATTGCTGCTGTCTTCATTTAAGCAGGTTACCGTGATGACAAGCACCATACCCATTCCTCGTTAGTATAGTGGTGAGTATCCCCGCCTGTCACGCGGGAGACCGGGGTTTGATTCCCCGACGGGGAGGCAATTGTTTTCTTTGTGCACCAAAGAAAACTCAGGAAAAAGGAATCCAAAGTCTTAAGTCTCCAGAGTCTCCAGAGTCTCCATGGAAATAAAGATGGAATTTTAAAAAGAGATCTACAAAAAAAGAAGCCATTAAGTTGTTGCACAGAGAGAACCCACACTTATCCTACCTCAGTTTCCTGAAGGTTTAAGCTGAAAAACTCTGTAGATATCCCCAATCCATGGAGCGAATAGGCCGAAACCACATGCCGAAAGGAGCCCGCTGAGATTGGCCAGGGGAAACAAACGTCCGTACGGGAGATGCCCACGGACAGAGCCTTATTTAATGGATTCCTGACATTAGTTTGCAGCAGAGCATAACGTAGACGTTCAGCGACTGATTTTGTCAGCTGGGACCCTTTTTCCCAAAGTCATGAGTTAGAAAACTAAGGAAAAAGGAGGTAAAATCCTAGAGGGAGCGTAAGGAACCTTAAAGGTAGAAAGAAACCAAAGTCTTAAGTCTCCAGAGACTCCATGGAAATAAAGATGGAAATTTAAAAAGAGATCTACAAAAAAAGAAGCCATTAAGTTGTTGCACCGAGAGAACCCACACTTATCCTACCTCAGTTTCCTTAAGGTTTAAGCTGAAAAACTCTGTAGATATCCCCAATCCATGGAGCGAATAGGCCGAAACCACATGCCGAAAGGAGCCCACTGAGATTGGCCAGGGGAAACAAACGTCCGTACGGGAGATGCCCACGGCCAGAGCCTTATCCAATGGATTCCTGACATTAGTTTGCAGCACAGCATATACCAGAGTCAATAACTTGTAAAGTAGACGGTCAGCGACTGATTTCGTCACCTGGGACCCGTTTGCCCAAAGTCATGAGTTAGTTGCAGCTGAAATGCGGACTGCAGCTTTCCCTCAATCACTGGCGCTACAACAAGGCCCCGTGTAGCCCATGCCTAAGGCCTATGGCTTTTAGATTGCAAACTCTTCCAGGTGCCGTGTTATTTCCTATACTTTCTGATTCCTTCTCTTGTGGAATAAAGTTTCGAATACAGTTCACAGTCAGCCCTAGCACTCGTGATGTCGCCTCTGACAAGGACAGAGAAAGAGACACCCTTCCCTTTCTCCACACTGCTATCAGTACCTATTCTAAGGACTGGGACACATGTGAGATCCCCACTGGTGTCGGCCGGGGCAGCCGACATGCGCAACATGGCCGGTTAGCTCAGCTGGTTAGAGCGTGGTGCTAATAACGCCAAGGTCGCGGGTTCGATCCCCGTACGGGCCAGTCCGTCTCCTCTTTTTTGACCGTACCAGTCTCAAACTCCTTTTTCTCCCTACTGCCTAGATCTGGTGGGTGGATATTGCTGCTGTCTTCATTTAAGCAGGTTACCGTGATGGCAAGCACCATACCCATTCCTCGTTAGTATAGTGGTGAGTATCCCCGCCTGTCACGCGGGAGACCGGGGTTCGATTCCCCGACGGGGAGGCAATTGTTTTCTTTGTGCACCAAAGAAAACTCAGGAAAAAGGAATCCAAAGTCTTAAGTCTCCAGAGTCTCCAGAGTCTCCATGGAAATAAAGATGGAATTTTAAAAAGAGATCTACAAAAAAAGAAGCCATTAAGTCGTTGCACAGAGAGAACCCACACTTATCCTACCTCAGTTTCCTGAAGGTTTAAGCTGAAAAACTCTGTAGATATCCCCAATCCATGGAGCGAATAGGCCGAAACCACATGCCGAAAGGAGCCCGCTGAGATTGGCCAGGGGAAACAAACGTCCGTACGGGAGATGCCCACGGACAGAGCCTTATTTAATGGATTCCTGACATTAGTTTGCAGCAGAGCATAACGTAGACGTTCAGCGACTGATTTTGTCACCTGGGACCCTTTTTCCCAAAGTCATGAGTTAGAAAACTAAGGAAAAAGGAGGTAAAATCCTAGAGGGAGCGTAAGGAACCTTAAAGGTAGAAAGAAACCAAAGTCTTAAGTCTCCAGAGACTCCATGGAAATAAAGATGGAAATTTAAAAAGAGATCTACAAAAAAAGAAGCCATTAAGTTGTTGCACCGAGAGAACCCACACTTATCCTACCTCAGTTTCCTTAAGGTTTAAGCTGAAAAACTCTGTAGATATCCCCAATCCATGGAGCGAATAGGCCGAAACCACATGCCGAAAGGAGCCCGCTGAGATTGGCCAGGGGAAACAAACGTCCGTACGGGAGATGCCCACGGCCAGAGCCTTATCCAATGGATTCCTGACATTAGTTTACAGCACAGCATATACCAGAGTCAATAACTTGTAAAGTAGACGGTCAGCGACTGATTTCGTCACCTGGGACCCGTTTGCCCAAAGTCATGAGTTAGTTGCAGCTGAAATGCGGACTGCAGCTTTCCCTCAATCACTGGCGCTACAACAAGGCCCCGTGTAGCCCATGCCTAAGGCCTATGGCTTTTAGATTGCAAACTCTTCCAGGTGCCGTGTTATTTCCTATACTTTCTGATTCCTTCTCTTGTGGAATAAAGTTTCGAATACAGTTCCCAGTTCACAGTCAGCCCTAGCACTCGTGATGTCGCCTCTGACAAGGACAGAGAAAGAGACACCCTTCCCTTTCTCCACACTGCTATCAGTACCTATTCTAAGGACTGGGACACATGTGAGATCCCCACTGGTGTCGGCCGGGGCAGCCGACATGCGCAACATGGCCGGTTAGCTCAGCTGGTTAGAGCGTGGTGCTAATAACGCCAAGGTTGCGGGTTCGATCCCCGTACGGGCCAGTCCGTCTCCTCTTTTTTGACCGTACCAGTCTCAAACTCCTTTTTCTCCCTACTGCCTAGATCTGGTGGGTGGAAATTGCTGCTGTCTTCATTTAAGCAGGTTACCGTGATGGCAAGCACCATACCCATTCCTCGTTAGTATAGTGGTGAGTATCCCCGCCTGTCACGCGGGAGACCGGGGTTCGATTCCCCGACGGGGAGGCAATTGTTTTCTTTGTGCACCAAAGAAAACTCAGGAAAAAGGAATCCAAAGTCTTAAGTCTCCAGAGTCTCCAGAGTCTCCATGGAAATAAAGATGGAATTTTAAAAAGAGATCTACAAAAAAAGAAGCCATTAAGTCGTTGCACAGAGAGAACCCACACTTATCCTACCTCAGTTTCCTGAAGGTTTAAGCTGAAAAACTCTGTAGATATCCCCAATCCATGGAGCGAATAGGCCGAAACCACATGCCGAAAGGAGCCCGCTGAGATTGGCCAGGGGAAACAAACGTCCGTACGGGAGATGCCCACGGACAGAGCCTTATTTAATGGATTCCTGACATTAGTTTGCAGCAGAGCATAACGTAGACGTTCAGCGACTGATTTTGTCACCTGGGACCCTTTTTCCCAAAGTCATGAGTTAGAAAACTAAGGAAAAAGGAGGTAAAATCCTAGAGGGAGCGTAAGGAACCTTAAAGGTAGAAAGAAACCAAAGTCTTAAGTCTCCAGAGACTCCATGGAAATAAAGATGGAAATTTAAAAAGAGATCTACAAAAAAAGAAGCCATTAAGTTGTTGCACCGAGAGAACCCACACTTATCCTACCTCAGTTTCCTTAAGGTTTAAGCTGAAAAACTCTGTAGATATCCCCAATCCATGGAGCGAATAGGCCGAAACCACATGCCGAAAGGAGCCCGCTGAGATTGGCCAGGGGAAACAAACGTCCGTACGGGAGATGCCCACGGCCAGAGCCTTATCCAATGGATTCCTGACATTAGTTTACAGCACAGCATATACCAGAGTCAATAACTTGTAAAGTAGACGGTCAGCGACTGATTTCGTCACCTGGGACCCGTTTGCCCAAAGTCATGAGTTAGTTGCAGCTGAAATGCGGACTGCAGCTTTCCCTCAATCACTGGCGCTACAACAAGGCCCCGTGTAGCCCATGCCTAAGGCCTATGGCTTTTAGATTGCAAACTCTTCCAGGTGCCGTGTTATTTCCTATACTTTCTGATTCCTTCTCTTGTGGAATAAAGTTTCGAATACAGTTCCCAGTTCACAGTCAGCCCTAGCACTCGTGATGTCGCCTCTGACAAGGACAGAGAAAGAGACACCCTTCCCTTTCTCCACACTGCTATCAGTACCTATTCTAAGGACTGGGACACATGTGAGATCCCCACTGGTGTCGGCCGGGGCAGCCGACATGCGCAACATGGCCGGTTAGCTCAGCTGGTTAGAGCGTGGTGCTAATAACGCCAAGGTTGCGGGTTCGATCCCCGTACGGGCCAGTCCGTCTCCTCTTTTTTGACCGTACCAGTCTCAAACTCCTTTTTCTCCCTACTGCCTAGATCTGGTGGGTGGAAATTGCTGCTGTCTTCATTTAAGCAGGTTACCGTGATGGCAAGCACCATACCCATTCCTCGTTAGTATAGTGGTGAGTATCCCCGCCTGTCACGCGGGAGACCGGGGTTCGATTCCCCGACGGGGAGGCAATTGTTTTCTTTGTGCACCAAAGAAAACTCAGGAAAAAGGAATCCAAAGTCTTAAGTCTCCAGAGTCTCCAGAGTCTCCATGGAAATAAAGATGGAATTTTAAAAAGAGATCTACAAAAAAAGAAGCCATTAAGTTGTTGCACAGAGAGAACCCACACTTATCCTACCTCAGTTTCCTGAAGGTTTAAGCTGAAAAACTCTGTAGATATCCCCAATCCATGGAGCGAATAGGCCGAAACCACATGCCGAAAGGAGCCCGCTGAGATTGGCCAGGGGAAACAAACGTCCGTACGGGAGATGCCCACGGACAGAGCCTTATTTAATGGATTCCTGACATTAGTTTGCAGCAGAGCATAACGTAGACGTTCAGCGACTGATTTTGTCACCTGGGACCCTTTTTCCCAAAGTCATGAGTTAGAAAACTAAGGAAAAAGGAGGTAAAATCCTAGAGGGAGCGTAAGGAACCTTAAAGGTAGAAAGAAACCAAAGTCTTAAGTCTCCAGAGACTCCATGGAAATAAAGATGGAAATTTAAAAAGAGATCTACAAAAAAAGAAGCCATTAAGTTGTTGCACCGAGAGAATCCACACTTATCCTACCTCAGTTTCCTTAAGGTTTAAGCTGAAAAACTCTGTAGATATCCCCAATCCATGGAGCGAATAGGCCGAAACCACATGCCGAAAGGAGCCCACTGAGATTGGCCAGGGGAAACAAACGTCCGTACGGGACATGCCCACGGCCAGAGCCTTATCCAATGGATTCCTGACATTAGTTTGCAGCACAGCATATACCAGAGTCAATAACTTGTAAAGTAGACGGTCAGCGACTGATTTCGTCACCTGGGACCCGTTTGCCCAAAGTCATGAGTTAGTTGCAGCTGAAATGCGGACTGCAGCTTTCCCTCAATCACTGGCGCTACAACAAGGCCCCGTGTAGCCCATGCCTAAGGCCTATGGCTTTTAGATTGCAAACTCTTCCAGGTGCCGTGTTATTTCCTATACTTTCTGATTCCTTCTCTTGTGGAATAAAGTTTCGAATACAGTTCCCAGTTCACAGTCAGCCCTAGCACTCGTGATGTCGCCTCTGACAAGGACAGAGAAAGAGACACCCTTCCCTTTCTCCACACTGCTATCAGTACCTATTCTAAGGACTGGGACACATGTGAGATCCCCACTGGTGTCGGCCGGGGCAGCCGACATGCGCAACATGGCCGGTTAGCTCAGCTGGTTAGAGCGTGGTGCTAATAACGCCAAGGTCGCGGGTTCGATCCCCGTACGGGCCAGTCCGTCTCCTCTTTTTTGACCGTACCAGTCTCAAACTCCTTTTTCTCCCTACTGCCTAGATCTGGTGGGTGGAAATTGCTGCTGTCTTCATTTAAGCAGGTTACCGTGATGGCAAGCACCATACCCATTCCTCGTTAGTATAGTGGTGAGTATCCCCGCCTGTCACGCGGGAGACCGGGGTTCGATTCCCCGACGGGGAGGCAATTGTTTTCTTTGTGCACCAAAGAAAACTCAGGAAAAAGGAATCCAAAGTCTTAAGTCTCCAGAGTCTCCAGAGTCTCCATGGAAATAAAGATGGAATTTTAAAAAGAGATCTACAAAAAAAGAAGCCATTAAGTCGTTGCACAGAGAGAACCCACACTTATCCTACCTCAGTTTCCTGAAGGTTTAAGTACCTATAGGTACTGCTATCAGTACCTATTCTAAGGACTGGGACACATGTGAGATCCCCACTGGTGTCGGCCGGGGCAGCCGACATGCGCAACATGGCCGGTTAGCTCAGCTGGTTAGAGCGTGGTGCTAATAACGCCAAGGTCGCGGGTTCGATCCCCGTACGGGCCAGTCCGTCTCCTCTTTTTTGACCGTGCCAGTCTCAAACTCCTTTTTCTCCCTACTGCCTAGATCTGGTGGGTGGAAATTGCTGCTGTCTTCATTTAAGCAGGTTACCGTGATGGCAAGCACCATACCCATTCCTCGTTAGTATAGTGGTGAGTATCCCCGCCTGTCACGTGGGAGACCGGGGTTCGATTCCCCGACGGGGAGGCAATTGTTTTCTTTGTGCACCAAAGAAAACTCAGGAAAAAGGAATCCAAAGTCTTAAGTCTCCAGAGTCTCCAGAGTCTCCATGGAAATAAAGATGGAATTTTAAAAAGAGATCTACAAAAAAAGAAGCCATTAAGTCGTTGCACAGAGAGAACCCACACTTATCCTACCTCAGTTTCCTGAAGGTTTAAGCTGAAAAACTCTGTAGATATCCCCAATCCATGGAGCGAATAGGCCGAAACCACATGCCGAAAGGAGCCCGCTGAGATTGGCCAGGGGAAACAAACGTCCGTACGGGAGATGCCCACGGACAGAGCCTTATTTAATGGATTCCTGACATTAGTTTGCAGCAGAGCATAACGTAGACGTTCAGCGACTGATTTTGTCACCTGGGACCCTTTTTCCCAAAGTCATGAGTTAGAAAACTAAGGAAAAAGGAGGTAAAATCCTAGAGGGAGCGTAAGGAACCTTAAAGGTAGAAAGAAACCAAAGTCTTAAGTCTCCAGAGACTCCATGGAAATAAAGATGGAAATTTAAAAAGAGATCTACAAAAAAAGAAGCCATTAAGTTGTTGCACCGAGAGAACCCACACTTATTCTACCTCAGTTTCCTTAAGGTTTAAGCTGAAAAACTCTGTAGATATCCCCAATCCATGGAGCGAATAGGCCGAAACCACATGCCGAAAGGAGCCCGCTGAGATTGGCCAGGGGAAACAAACGTCCGTACGGGAGATGCCCACGGCCAGAGCCTTATCCAATGGATTCCTGACATTAGTTTGCAGCACAGCATATACCAGAGTCAATAACTTGTAAAGTAGACGGTCAGCGACTGATTTCGTCACCTGGGACCCGTTTGCCCAAAGTCATGAGTTAGTTGCAGCTGAAATGCGGACTGCAGCTTTCCCTCAATCACTGGCGCTACAACAAGGCCCCGTGTAGCCCATGCCTAAGGCCTATGGCTTT
Source organism: Hyla sarda (assembly GCF_029499605.1). NCBI lineage: Eukaryota > Metazoa > Chordata > Amphibia > Anura > Hylidae > Hyla > Hyla sarda. The sequence continues at coordinate 78,706 of NW_026610913.1, read as the reverse complement.
TAGATTGCAAACTCTTCCAGGTGCCGTGTTATTTCCTATACTTTCTGATTCCTTCTCTTGTGGAATAAAGTTTCGAATACAGTTCACAGTCAGCCCTAGCACTCGTGATGTCGCCTCTGACAAGGACAGAGAAAGAGACACCCTTCCCTTTCTCCACACTGCTATCAGTACCTATTCTAAGGACTGGGACACATGTGAGATCCCCACTGGTGTCGGCCGGGGCAGCCGACATGCGCAACATGGCCGGTTAGCTCAGCTGGTTAGAGCGTGGTGCTAATAACGCCAAGGTCGCGGGTTCAATCCCCGTACGGGCCAGTCCGTCTCCTCTTTTTTGACCGTACCAGTCTCAAACTCCTTTTTCTCCCTACTGCCTAGATCTGGTGGGTGGATATTGCTGCTGTCTTCATTTAAGCAGGTTACCGTGATGGCAAGCACCATACCCATTCCTCGTTAGTATAGTGGTGAGTATCCCCGCCTGTCACGCGGGAGACCGGGGTTCGATTCCCCGACGGGGAGGCAATTGTTTTCTTTGTGCACCAAAGAAAACTCAGGAAAAAGGAATCCAAAGTCTTAAGTCTCCAGAGTCTCCAGAGTCTCCATGGAAATAAAGATGGAATTTTAAAAAGAGATCTACAAAAAAAGAAGCCATTAAGTCGTTGCACAGAGAGAACCCACACTTATCCTACCTCAGTTTCCTGAAGGTTTAAGCTGAAAAACTCTGTAGATATCCCCAATCCATGGAGCGAATAGGCCGAAACCACATGCCGAAAGGAGCCCACTGAGATTGGCCAGGGGAAACAAACGTCCGTACGGGAGATGCCCACGGCCAGAGCCTTATCCAATGGATTCCTGACATTAGTTTGCAGCACAGCATATACCAGAGTCAATAACTTGTAAAGTAGACGGTCAGCGACTGATTTCGTCACCTGGGACCCGTTTGCCCAAAGTCATGAGTTAGTTGCAGCTGAAATGCGGACTGCAGCTTTCCCTCAATCACTGGCGCTACAACAAGGCCCCGTGTAGCCCATGCCTAAGGCCTATGGCTTTTAGATTGCAAACTCTTCCAGGTGCCGTGTTATTTCCTATACTTTCTGATTCCTTCTCTTGTGGAATAAAGTTTCGAATACAGTTCCCAGTTCACAGTCAGCCCTAGCACTCGTGATGTCGCCTCTGACAAGGACAGAGAAAGAGACACCCTTCCCTTTCTCCACACTGCTATCAGTACCTATTCTAAGGACTGGGACACATGTGAGATCCCCACTGGTGTCGGCCGGGGCAGCCGACATGCGCAACATGGCCGGTTAGCTCAGCTGGTTAGAGCGTGGTGCTAATAACGCCAAGGTCGCGGGTTCGATCCCCGTACGGGCCAGTCCGTCTCCTCTTTTTTGACCGTACCAGTCTCAAACTCCTTTTTCTCCCTACTGCCTAGATCTGGTGGGTGGAAATTGCTGCTGTCTTCATTTAAGCAGGTTACCGTGATGACAAGCACCATACCCAATCCTCGTTAGTATAGTGGTGAGTATCCCCGCCTGGCACGCGGGAGACCGGGGTTTGATTCCCCGACGGGGAGGCAATTGTTTTCTTTGTGCACCAAAGAAAACTCAGGAAAAAGGAATCCAAAGTCTTAAGTCTCCAGAGTCTCCAGAGTCTCCATGGAAATAAAGATGGAATTTTAAAAAGAGATCTACAAAAAAAGAAGCCATTAAGTTGTTGCACAGAGAGAACCCACACTTATCCTACCTCAGTTTCCTGAAGGTTTAAGCTGAAAAACTCTGTAGATATCCCCAATCCATGGAGCGAATAGGCCGAAACCACATGCCGAAAGGAGCCCGCTGAGATTGGCCAGGGGAAACAAACGTCCGTACGGGAGATGCCCACGGACAGAGCCTTATTTAATGGATTCCTGACATTAGTTTGCAGCAGAGCATAACGTAGACGTTCAGCGACTGATTTTGTCACCTGGGACCCTTTTTCCCAAAGTCATGAGTTAGAAAACTAAGGAAAAAGGAGGTAAAATCCTAGAGGGAGCGTAAGGAACCTTAAAGGTAGAAAGAAACCAAAGTCTTAAGTCTCCAGAGACTCCATGGAAATAAAGATGGAAATTTAAAAAGAGATCTACAAAAAAAGAAGCCATTAAGTTGTTGCACCGAGAGAACCCACACTTATCCTACCTCAGTTTCCTTAAGGTTTAAGCTGAAAAACTCTGTAGATATCCCCAATCCATGGAGCGAATAGGCCGAAACCACATGCCGAAAGGAGCCCACTGAGATTGGCCAGGGGAAACAAACGTCCGTACGGGAGATGCCCACGGCCAGAGCCTTATCCAATGGATTCCTGACATTAGTTTGCAGCACAGCATATACCAGAGTCAATAACTTGTAAAGTAGACGGTCAGCGACTGATTTCGTCACCTGGGACCCGTTTGCCCAAAGTCATGAGTTAGTTGCAGCTGAAATGCGGACTGCAGCTTTCCCTCAATCACTGGCGCTACAACAAGGCCCCGTGTAGCCCATGCCTAAGGCCTATGGCTTTTAGATTGCAAACTCTTCCAGGTGCCGTGTTATTTCCTATACTTTCTGATTCCTTCTCTTGTGGAATAAAGTTTCGAATACAGTTCCCAGTTCACAGTCAGCCCTAGCACTCGTGATGTCGCCTCTGACAAGGACAGAGAAAGAGACACCCTTCCCTTTCTCCACACTGCTATCAGTACCTATTCTAAGGACTGGGACACATGTGAGATCCCCACTGGTGTCGGCCGGGGCAGCCGACATGCGCAACATGGCCGGTTAGCTCAGCTGGTTAGAGCGTGGTGCTAATAACGCCAAGGTCGCGGGTTCGATCCCCGTACGGGCCAGTCCGTCTCCTCTTTTTTGACCGTACCAGTCTCAAACTCCTTTTTCTCCCTACTGCCTAGATCTGGTGGGTGGAAATTGCTGCTGTCTTCATTTAAGCAGGTTACCGTGATGACAAGCACCATACCCAATCCTCGTTAGTATAGTGGTGAGTATCCCCGCCTGTCACGCGGGAGACCGGGGTTTGATTCCCCGACGGGGAGGCAATTGTTTTCTTTGTGCACCAAAGAAAACTCAGGAAAAAGGAATCCAAAGTCTTAAGTCTCCAGAGTCTCCAGAGTCTCCATGGAAATAAAGATGGAATTTTAAAAAGAGATCTACAAAAAAAGAAGCCATTAAGTTGTTGCACAGAGAGAACCCACACTTATCCTACCTCAGTTTCCTGAAGGTTTAAGCTGAAAAACTCTGTAGATATCCCCAATCCATGGAGCGAATAGGCCGAAACCACATGCCGAAAGGAGCCCGCTGAGATTGGCCAGGGGAAACAAACGTCCGTACGGGAGATGCCCACGGACAGAGCCTTATTTAATGGATTCCTGACATTAGTTTGCAGCAGAGCATAACGTAGACGTTCAGCGACTGATTTTGTCACCTGGGACCCTTTTTCCCAAAGTCATGAGTTAGAAAACTAAGGAAAAAGGAGGTAAAATCCTAGAGGGAGCGTAAGGAACCTTAAAGGTAGAAAGAAACCAAAGTCTTAAGTCTCCAGAGACTCCATGGAAATAAAGATGGAAATTTAAAAAGAGATCTACAAAAAAAGAAGCCATTAAGTTGTTGCACCGAGAGAACCCACACTTATCCTACCTCAGTTTCCTTAAGGTTTAAGCTGAAAAACTCTGTAGATATCCCCAATCCATGGAGCGAATAGGCCGAAACCACATGCCGAAAGGAGCCCACTGAGATTGGCCAGGGGAAACAAACGTCCGTACGGGAGATGCCCACGGCCAGAGCCTTATCCAATGGATTCCTGACATTAGTTTGCAGCACAGCATATACCAGAGTCAATAACTTGTAAAGTAGACGGTCAGCGACTGATTTCGTCACCTGGGACCCGTTTGCCCAAAGTCATGAGTTAGTTGCAGCTGAAATGCGGACTGCAGCTTTCCCTCAATCACTGGCGCTACAACAAGGCCCCGTGTAGCCCATGCCTAAGGCCTATGGCTTTTAGATTGCAAACTCTTCCAGGTGCCGTGTTATTTCCTATACTTTCTGATTCCTTCTCTTGTGGAATAAAGTTTCGAATACAGTTCCCAGTTCACAGTCAGCCCTAGCACTCGTGATGTCGCCTCTGACAAGGACAGAGAAAGAGACACCCTTCCCTTTCTCCACACTGCTATCAGTACCTATTCTAAGGACTGGGACACATGTGAGATCCCCACTGGTGTCGGCCGGGGCAGCCAACATGCGCAACATGGCCGGTTAGCTCAGCTGGTTAGAGCGTGGTGCTAATAACGCCAAGGTCGCGGGTTCGATCCCCGTACGGGCCAGTCCGTCTCCTCTTTTTTGACTGTACCAGTCTCAAACTCCTTTTTCTCCCTACTGCCTAGATCTGGTGGGTGGAAATTGCTGCTGTCTTCATTTAAGCAGGTTACCGTGATGACAAGCACCATACCCATTCCTCGTTAGTACAGTGGTGAGTATCCCCGCCTGTCACGCGGGAGATCGGGGTTTGATTCCCCGACGGGGAGGCAATTGTTTTCTTTGTGCACCAAAGAAAACTCAGGAAAAAGGAATCCAAAGTCTTAAGTCTCCAGAGTCTCCAGAGTCTCCATGGAAATAAAGATGGAATTTTAAAAAGAGATCTACAAAAAAAGAAGCCATTAAGTTGTTGCACAGAGAGAACCCACACTTATCCTACCTCAGTTTCCTGAAGGTTTAAGCTGAAAAACTCTGTAGATATCCCCAATCCATGGAGCGAATAGGCCGAAACCACATGCCGAAAGGAGCCCGCTGAGATTGGCCAGGGGAAACAAACGTCCGTACGGGAGATGCCCACGGACAGAGCCTTATTTAATGGATTCCTGACATTAGTTTGCAGCAGAGCATAACGTAGACGTTCAGCGACTGATTTTGTCACCTGGGACCCTTTTTCCCAAAGTCATGAGTTAGAAAACTAAGGAAAAAGGAGGTAAAATCCTAGAGGGAGCGTAAGGAACCTTAAAGGTAGAAAGAAACCAAAGTCTTAAGTCTCCAGAGACTCCATGGAAATAAAGATGGAAATTTAAAAAGAGATCTACAAAAAAAGAAGCCATTAAGTTGTTGCACCGAGAGAACCCACACTTATCCTACCTCAGTTTCCTTAAGGTTTAAGCTGAAAAACTCTGTAGATATCCCCAATCCATGGAGCGAATAGGCCGAAACCACATGCCGAAAGGAGCCCACTGAGATTGGCCAGGGGAAACAAACGTCCGTACGGGAGATGCCCACGGCCAGAGCCTTATCCAATGGATTCCTGACATTAGTTTGCAGCACAGCATATACCAGAGTCAATAACTTGTAAAGTAGACGGTCAGCGACTGATTTCGTCACCTGGGACCCGTTTGCCCAAAGTCATGAGTTAGTTGCAGCTGAAATGCGGACTGCAGCTTTCCCTCAATCACTGGCGCTACAACAAGGCCCCGTGTAGCCCATGCCTAAGGCCTATGGCTTTTAGATTGCAAACTCTTCCAGGTGCCGTGTTATTTCCTATACTTTCTGATTCCTTCTCTTGTGGAATAAAGTTTCGAATACAGTTCCCAGTTCACAGTCAGCCCTAGCACTCGTGATGTCGCCTCTGACAAGGACAGAGAAAGAGACACCCTTCCCTTTCTCCACACTGCTATCAGTACCTATTCTAAGGACTGGGACACATGTGAGATCCCCACTGGTGTCGGCCGGGGCAGCCGACATGCGCAACATGGCCGGTTAGCTCAGCTGGTTAGAGCGTGGTGCTAATAACGCCAAGGTCGCGGGTTCGATCCCCGTGCGGGCCAGTCCGTCTCCTCTTTTTTGACCGTACCAGTCTCAAACTCCTTTTTCTCCCTACTGCCTAGATCTGGTGGGTGGAAATTGCTGCTGTCTTCATTTAAGCAGGTTACCGTGATGGCAAGCACCATACCCATTCCTCGTTAGTATAGTGGTAAGTATCCCCGCCTGTCACGCGGGAGACCGGGGTTCGATTCCCCGACGGGGGGGCAATTGTTTTCTTTGTGCACCAGAGAAAACTCAGGAAAAAGGAATCCAAAGTCTTAAGTCTCCAGAGTCTCCAGAGTCTCCATGGAAATAAAGATAGAATTTTAAAAAGAGATCTACAAAAAAAGAAGCCATTAAGTCGTTGCACAGAGAGAACCCACACTTATCCTACCTCAGTTTCCTGAAGGTTTAAGTACCTATAGGTACTGCTATCAGTACCTATTCTAAGGACTGGGACACATGTGAGATCCCCACTGGTGTCGGCCGGGGCAGCCGACATGCGCAACATGGCCGGTTAGCTCAGCTGGTTAGAGCGTGGTGCTAATAACGCCAAGGTCGCGGGTTCGATCCCCGTACGGGCCAGTCCGTCTCCTCTTTTTTGACCGTACCAGTCTCAAACTCCTTTTTCTCCCTACTGCCTAGATCTGGTGGGTGGAAATTGCTGCTGTCTTCATTTAAGCAGGTTACCGTGATGGCAAGCACCATACCCATTCCTCGTTAGTATAGTGGTGAGTATCCCCGCCTGTCACGCGGGAGACCGGGGTTCGATTCCCCGACGGGGAGGCAATTGTTTTCTTTGTGCACCAAAGAAAACTCAGGAAAAAGGAATCCAAAGTCTTAAATCTCCAGAGTCTCCAGAGTCTCCATGGAAATAAAGATGGAATTTTAAAAAGAGATCTACAAAAAAAGAAGCCATTAAGTCGTTGCACAGAGAGAACCCACACTTATCCTACCTCAGTTTCCTGAAGGTTTAAGCTGAAAAACTCTGTAGATATCCCCAATCCATGGAGCGAATAGGCCGAAACCACATGCCGAAAGGAGCCCGCTGAGATTGGCCAGGGGAAACAAACGTCCGTACGGGAGATGCCCACGGACAGAGCCTTATTTAATGGATTCCTGACATTAGTTTGCAGCAGAGCATAACGTAGACGTTCAGCGACTGATTTTGTCACCTGGGACCCTTTTTCCCAAAGTCATGAGTTAGAAAACTAAGGAAAAAGGAGGTAAAATCCTAGAGGGAGCGTAAGGAACCTTAAAGGTAGAAAGAAACCAAAGTCTTAAGTCTCCAGAGACTCCATGGAAATAAAGATGGAAATTTAAAAAGAGATCTACAAAAAAAGAAGCCATTAAGTTGTTGCACCGAGAGAACCCACACTTATCCTACCTCAGTTTCCTTAAGGTTTAAGCTGAAAAACTCTGTAGATATCCCCAATCCATGGAGCGAATAGGCCGAAACCACATGCCGAAAGGAGTCCGCTGAGATTGGCCAGGGGAAACAAACGTCCGTACGGGAGATGCCCACGGCCAGAGCCTTATCCAATGGATTCCTGACATTAGTTTGCAGCACAGCATATACCAGAGTCAATAACTTGTAAAGTAGACGGTCAGCGACTGATTTCGTCACCTGGGACCCGTTTGCCCAAAGTCATGAGTTAGTTGCAGCTGAAATGCGGACTGCAGCTTTCCCTCAATCACTGGCGCTACAACAAGGCCCCGTGTAGCCCATGCCTAAGGCCTATGGCTTTTAGATTGCAAACTCTTCCAGGTGCCGTGTTATTTCCTATACTTTCTGATTCCTTCTCTTGTGGAATAAAGTTTCGAATACAGTTCCCAGTTCACAGTCAGCCCTAGCACTCGTGATGTCGCCTCTGACAAGGACAGAGAAAGAGACACCCTTCCCTTTCTCCACACTGCTATCAGTACCTATTCTAAGGACTGTGACACATGTGAGATCCCCACTGGTGTCGGCCGGGGCAGCCGACATGCGCAACATGGCCGGTTAGCTCAGCTGGTTAGAGCGTGGTGCTAATAACGCCAAGGTCGCGGGTTCGATCCCCGTACGGGCCAGTCCGTCTCCTCTTTTTTGACCGTACCAGTCTCAAACTCCTTTTTCTCCCTACTGCCTAGATCTGGTGGGTGGAAATTGCTGCTGTCTTCATTTAAGCAGGTTACCGTGATGGCAAGCACCATACCCATTCCTCGTTAGTATAGTGGTGAGTATCCCCGCCTGTCACGCGGGAGACCGGGGTTCGATTCCCCGACGGGGAGGCAATTGTTTTCTTTGTGCACCAAAGAAAACTCAGGAAAAAGGAATCCAAAGTCTTAAGTCTCCAGAGTCTCCAGAGTCTCCATGGAAATAAAGATGGAATTTTAAAAAGAGATTTACAAAAAAAGAAGCCATTAAGTCGTTGCACAGAGAGAACCCACACTTATCCTACCTCAGTTTCCTGAAGGTTTAAGCTGAAAAACTCTGTAGATATCCCCAATCCATGGAGCGAATAGGCCGAAACCACATGCCGAAAGGAGCCCGCTGAGATTGGCCAGGGGAAACAAACGTCCGTACGGGAGATGCCCACGGACAGAGCCTTATTTAATGGATTCCTGACATTAGTTTGCAGCAGAGCATAACGTAGACGTTCAGCGACTGATTTTGTCACCTGGGACCCTTTTTCCCAAAGTCATTAGTTAGAAAACTAAGGAAAAAGGAGCTAAAATCCTAGAGGGAGCGTAAGGAACCTTAAAGGTAGAAAGAAACCAAAGTCTTAAGTCTCCAGAGTCTCCATGGAAATAAAGATGGAATTTTAAAAAGAGATCTACAAAAAAAGAAGCCATTAAGTTGTTGCACAGAGAGAACCCACACTTATCCTACCTCAGTTTCCTGAAGGTTTAAGCTGAAAAACTCTGTAGATATCCCCAATCCATGGAGCGAATAGGCCGAAACCACATGCCGAAAGGAGCCCGCTGAGATTGGCCAGGGGAAACAAACGTCCGTACGGGAGATGCCCACGGACAGAGCCTTATTTAATGGATTCCTGACATTAGTTTGCAGCAGAGCATAACGTAGACGTTCAGCGACTGATTTTGTCACCTGGGACCCTTTTTCCCAAAGTCATGAGTTAGAAAACTAAGGAAAAAGGAGGTAAAATCCTAGAGGGAGCGTAAGGAACCTTAAAGGTAGAAAGAAACCAAAGTCTTAAGTCTCCAGAGACTCCATGGAAATAAAGATGGAAATTTAAAAAGAGATCTACAAAAAAAGAAGCCATTAGGTTGTTGCACCGAGAGAACCCACACTTATCCTACCTCAGTTTCCTTAAGGTTTAAGCTGAAAAACTCTGTAGATATCCCCAATCCATGGAGCGAATAGGCCGAAACCACATGCCGAAAGGAGCCCGCTGAGATTGGCCAGGGGAAACAAACGTCCGTACGGGAGATGCCCACGGCCAGAGCCTTATCCAATGGATTCCTGACATTAGTTTGCAGCACAGCATATACCAGAGTCAATAACTTGTAAAGTAGACGGTCAGCGACTGATTTCGTCACCTGGGACCCGTGTGCCCAAAGTCATGAGTTAGTTGCAGCTGAAATGCGGACTGCAGCTTTCCCTCAATCACTGGCGCTACAACAAGGCCCCGTGTAGCCCATGCCTAAGGCCTATGGCTTTTAGATTGCAAACTCTTCCAGGTGCCGTGTTATTTCCTATACTTTCTGATTCCTTCTCTTGTGGAATAAAGTTTTGAATACAGTTCCCAGTTCACAGTCAGCCCTAGCACTCGTGATGTCGCCTCTGACAAGGACAGAGAAAGAGACACCCTTCCCTTTCTCCACACTGCTATCAGTACCTATTCTAAGGACTGTGACACATGTGAGATCCCCACTGGTGTCGGCCGGGGCAGCCGACATGCGCAACATGGCCGGTTAGCTCAGCTGGTTAGAGCGTGGTGCTAATAACGCCAAGGTCGCGGGTTCGATCCCCGTACGGGCCAGTCCGTCTCCTCTTTTTTGACCGTACCAGTCTCAAACTCCTTTTTCTCCCTACTGCCTAGATCTGGTGGGTGGAAATTGCTGCTGTCTTCATTTAAGCAGGTTACCGTGATGGCAAGCACCATACCCATTCCTCGTTAGTATAGTGGTGAGTATCCCCGCCTGTCACGCGGGAGACCGGGGTTCGATTCCCCGACGGGGAGGCAATTGTTTTCTTTGTGCACCAAAGAAAACTCAGGAAAAAGGAATCCAAAGTCTTAAGTCTCCAGAGTCTCCAGAGTCTCCATGGAAATAAAGATGGAATTTTAAAAAGAGATCTACAAAAAAAGAAGCCATTAAGTCGTTGCACAGAGAGAACCCACACTTATCCTACCTCAGTTTCCTTAAGGTTTAAGCTGAAAAACTCTGTAGATATCCCCAATCCATGGAGCGAATAGGCCGAAACCACATGCCGAAAGGAGCCCGCTGAGATTGGCCAGGGGAAACAAACGTCCGTACGGGAGATGCCCACGGCCAGAGCCTTATCCAATGGATTCCTGACATTAGTTTGCAGCACAGCATATACCAGAGTCAATAACTTGTAAAGTAGACGGTCAGCGACTGATTTTGTCACCTGGGACCTGTGTGCCCAAAGTCATGAGTTAGTTGCAGCTGAAATGCGGACTGCAGCTTTCCCTCAATCACTGGCGCTACAACAAGGCCCCGTGTAGCCCATGCCTAAGGCCTATGGCTTTTAGATTGCAAACTCTTCCAGGTGCCGTGTTATTTCCTATACTTTCTGATTCCTTCTCTTGTGGAATAAAGTTTTGAATACAGTTCCCAGTTCACAGTCAGCCCTAGCACTCGTGATGTCGCCTCTGACAAGGACAGAGAAAGAGACACCCTTCCCTTTCTCCACACTGCTATCAGTACCTATTCTAAGGACTGTGACACATGTGAGATCCCCACTGGTGTCGGCCGGGGCATCCGACATGCGCAACATGGCCGGTTAGCTCAGCTGGTTAGAGCGTGGTGCTAATAACGCCAAGGTCGCGGGTTCGATCCCCGTACGGGCCAGTCCGTCTCCTCTTTTTTGACCGTACCAGTCTCAAACTCCTTTTTCTCCCTACTGCCTAGATCTGGTGGGTGGAAATTGCTGCTGTCTTCATTTAAGCAGGTTACCGTGATGGCAAGCACCATACCCATTCCTCGTTAGTATAGTGGTGAGTATCCCCGCCTGTCACGCGGGAGACCGGGGTTCGATTCCCCGACGGGGAGGCAATTGTTTTCTTTATGCACCAAAGAAAACTCAGGAAAAAGGAATCCAAAGTCTTAAGTCTCCAGAGTCTCCAGAGTCTCCATGGAAATAAAGATGGAATTTTAAAAAGAGATCTACAAAAAAAGAAGCCATTAAGTTGTTGCACAGAGAGAACCCACACTTATCCTACCTCAGTTTCCTGAAGGTTTAAGCTGAAAAACTCTGTAGATATCCCCAATCCATGGAGCGAATAGGCCGAAACCACATGCCGAAAGGAGCCCGCTGAGATTGGCCAGGGGAAACAAACGTCCGTACGGGAGATGCCCACGGACAGAGCCTTATTTAATGGATTCCTGACATTAGTTTGCAGCAGAGCATAACGTAGACGTTCAGCGACTGATTTTGTCACCTGGGACCCTTTTTCCCAAAGTCATGAGTTAGAAAACTAAGGAAAAAGGAGGTAAAATTCTAGAGGGAGCGTAAGGAACCTTAAAGGTAGAAAGAAACCAAAGTCTTAAGTCTCCAGAGACTCCATGGAAATAAAGATGGAAATTTAAAAAGAGATCTACAAAAAAAGAAGCCATTAAGTTGTTGCACCGAGAGAACCCACACTTATCCTACCTCAGTTTCCTTAAGGTTTAAGCTGAAAAACTCTGTAGATATCCCCAATCCATGGAGCGAATAGGCCGAAACCACATGCCGAAAGGAGCCCACTGAGATTGGCCAGGGGAAACAAACGTCCGTACGGGAGATGCCCACGGCCAGAGCCTTATCCAATGGATTCCTGACATTAGTTTGCAGCACAGCATATACCAGAGTCAATAACTTGTAAAGTAGACGGTCAGCGACTGATTTCGTCACCTGGGACCCGTGTGCCCAAAGTCATGAGTTAGTTGCAGCTGAAATGCGGACTGCAGCTTTCCCTCAATCACTGGCGCTACAACAAGGCCCCGTGTAGCCCATGCCTAAGGCCTATGGCTTTTAGATTGCAAACTCTTCCAGGTGCCGTGTTATTTCCTATACTTTCTGATTCCTTCTCTTGTGGAATAAAGTTTCGATTACAGTTCCCAGTTCACAGTCAGCCCTAGCACTCGTGATGTCGCCTCTGACAAGGACAGAGAAAGAGACACCCTTCCCTTTCTCCACACTGCTATCAGTACCTATTCTAAGGACTGGGACACATGTGAGATCCCCACTGGTGTCGGCCGGGGCAGCCGACATGCGCAACATGGCCGGTTAGCTCAGCTGGTTAGAGCGTGGTGCTAATAACGCCAAGGTCGCGGGTTCGATCCCCGTACAGGCCAGTCCGTCTCCTCTTTTTTGACCGTACCAGTCTCAAACTCCTTTTTCTCCCTACTGCCTAGATCTGGTGGGTGGAAATTGCTGCTGTCTTCATTTAAGCAGGTTACCGTGATGGCAAGCACCATACCCATTCCTCGTTAGTATAGTGGTGAGTATCCCCGCCTGTCACGCGGGAGACCGGGGTTCGATTCCCCGACGGGGAGGCAATTGTTTTCTTTGTGCACCAAAGAAAACTCAGGAAAAAGGAATCCAAAGTCTTAAGTCTCCAGAGTCTCCAGAGTCTCCATGGAAATAAAGATGGAATTTTAAAAAGAGATCTACAAAAAAAGAAGCCATTAAGTCGTTGCACAGAGAGAACCCACACTTATCCTACCTCAGTTTCCTGAAGGTTTAAGCTGAAAAACTCTGTAGATATCCCCAATCCATGGAGCGAATAGGCCGAAACCACATGCCGAAAGGAGCCCACTGAGATTGGCCAGGGGAAACAAACGTCCGTACGGGAGATGACCACGGACAGAGCCTTATTTAATGGATTCCTGACATTAGTTTGCAGCAGAGCATAACGTAGACGTTCAGCGACTTATTTTGTCACCTGGGACCCTTTTTCCCAAAGTCATGAGTTAGAAAACTAAGGAAGAAGGAGGTAAAATCCTAGAGGGAGCGTAAGGAACCTTAAAGGTAGAAAGAAACCAAAGTCTTAAGTCTCCAGAGTCTCCATGGAAATAAAGATGGAATTTTAAAAAGAGATCTACAAAAAAAGAAGCCATTAAGTTGTTGCACAGAGAGAACCCACACTTATCCTACCTCAGTTTCCTGAAGGTTTAAGCTGAAAAACTCTGTAGATATCCCCAATCCATGGAGCGAATAGGCCGAAACCACATGCCGAAAGGAGCCCGCTGAGATTGGCCAGGGGAAACAAACGTCCGTACGGGAGATGCCCACGGACAGAGCCTTATTTAATGGATTCCTGACATTAGTTTGCAGCAGAGCATAACGTAGACGTTCAGCGACTGATTTTGTCACCTGGGACCCTTTTTCCCAAAGTCATGAGTTAGAAAACTAAGGAAAAAGGAGGTAAAATCCTAGAGGGAGCGTAAGGAACCTTAAAGGTAGAAAGAAACCAAAGTCTTAAGTCTCCAGAGACTCCATGGAAATAAAGATGGAAATTTAAAAAGAGATCTACAAAAAAAGAAGCCATTAAGTTGTTGCACCGAGAGAACCCACACTTATCCTACCTCAGTTTCCTTAAGGTTTAAGCTGAAAAACTCTGTAGATATCCCCAATCCATGGAGCGAATAGGCCGAAACCACATGCCGAAAGGAGCCCGCTGAGATTGGCCAGGGGAAACAAACGTCCGTACGGGAGATGCCCACGGCCAGAGCCTTATCCAATGGATTCCTGACATTAGTTTGCAGCACAGCATATACCAGAGTCAATAACTTGTAAAGTAGACGGTCAGCGACTGATTTCGTCACCTAGGACCCGTTTGCCCAAAGTCATGAGTTAGTTGCAGCTGAAATGCGGACTGCAGCTTTCCCTCAATCACTGGCGCTACAACAAGGCCCCGTGTAGCCCATGCCTAAGGCCTATGGCTTTTAGATTGCAAACTCTTCCAGGTGCCGTGTTATTTCCTATACTTTCTGCTTCCTTCTCTTGTGGAATAAAGTTTCGAATACAGTTCCCAGTTCACAGTCAGCCCTAGCACTCGTGATGTCGCCTCTGACAAGGACAGAGAAAGAGACACCCTTCCCTTTCTCCACACTGCTATCAGTACCTATTCTAAGGACTGGGACACATGTGAGATCCCCACTGGTGTCGGCCGGGGCAGCCGACATGCGCAACATGGCCGGTTAGCTCAGCTGGTTAGAGCGTGGTGCTAATAACGCCAAGGTCGCGGGTTCGATCCCCGTACGGGCCAGTCCGTCTCCTCTTTTTTGACCGTACCAGTCTCAAACTCCTTTTTCTCCCTACTGCCTAGATCTGGTGGGTGGAAATTGCTGCTGTCTTCATTTAAGCAGGTTACCGTGATGGCAAGCACCATACCCATTCCTCGTTAGTATAGTGGTGAGTATCCCCGCCTGTCACGCGGGAGACCGGGGTTCGATTCCCCGACGGGGAGGCAATTGTTTTCTTTATGCACCAAAGAAAACTCAGGAAAAAGGAATCCAAAGTCTTAAGTCTCCAGAGTCTCCAGAGTCTCCATGGAAATAAAGATGGAATTTTAAAAAGAGATCTACAAAAAAAGAAGCCATTAAGTCGTTGCACAGAGAGAACCCACACTTATCCTACCTCAGTTTCCTGAAGGTTTAAGCTGAAAAACTCTGTAGATATCCCCAATCCATGGAGCGAATAGGCCGAAACCACATGCCGAAAGGAGCCCGCTGAGATTGGCCAGGGGAAACAAACGTCCGTACGGGAGATGCCCACGGACAGAGCCTTATTTAATGGATTCCTGACATTAGTTTGCAGCAGAGCATAACGTAGACGTTCAGCGACTGATTTTGTCACCTGGGACCCTTTTTCCCAAAGTCATGAGTTAGAAAACTAAGGAAAAAGGAGGTAAAATCCTAGAGGGAGCGTAAGGAACCTTAAAGGTAGAAAGAAACCAAAGTCTTAAGTCTCCAGAGACTCCATGGAAATAAAGATGGAAATTTAAAAAGAGATCTACAAAAAAAGAAGCCATTAGGTTGTTGCACCGAGAGAACCCACACTTATCCTACCTCAGTTTCCTTAAGGTTTAAGCTGAAAAACTCTGTAGATATCCCCAATCCATGGAGCGAATAGGCCGAAACCACATGCCGAAAGGAGCCCGCTGAGATTGGCCAGGGGAAACAAACGTCCGTACGGGAGATGCCCACGGCCAGAGCCTTATCCAATGGATTCCTGACATTAGTTTGCAGCACAGCATATACCAGAGTCAATAACTTGTAAAGTAGACGGTCAGCGACTGATTTCGTCACCTGGGACCTGTGTGCCCAAAGTCATGAGTTAGTTGCAGCTGAAATGCGGACTGCAGCTTTCCCTCAATCACTGGCGCTACAACAAGGCCCCGTGTAGCCCATGCCTAAGGCCTATGGCTTTTAGATTGCAAACTCTTCCAGGTGCCGTGTTATTTCCTATACTTTCTGATTCCTTCTCTTGTGGAATAAAGTTTTGAATACAGTTCCCAGTTCACAGTCAGCCCTAGCACTCGTGATGTCGCCTCTGACAAGGACAGAGAAAGAGACACCCTTCCCTTTCTCCACACTGCTATCAGTACCTATTCTAAGGACTGTGACACATGTGAGATCCCCACTGGTGTCGGCCGGGGCAGCCGACATGCGCAACATGGCCGGTTAGCTCAGCTGGTTAGAGCGTGGTGCTAATAACGCCAAGGTCGCGGGTTCGATCCCCGTACGGGCCAGTCCGTCTCCTCTTTTTTGACCGTACCAGTCTCAAACTCCTTTTTCTCCCTACTGCCTAGATCTGGTGGGTGGAAATTGCTGCTGTCTTCATTTAAGCAGGTTACCGTGATGGCAAGCACCATACCCATTCCTCGTTAGTATAGTGGTGAGTATCCCCGCCTGTCACGCGGGAGACCGGGGTTCGATTCCCCGACGGGGAGGCAATTGTTTTCTTTGTGCACCAAAGAAAACTCAGGAAAAAGGAATCCAAAGTCTTAAGTCTCCAGAGTCTCCAGAGTCTCCATGGAAATAAAGATGGAATTTTAAAAAGAGATCTACAAAAAAAGAAGCCATTAAGTCGTTGCACAGAGAGAACCCACACTTATCCTACCTCAGTTTCCTGAAGGTTTAAGCTGAAAAACTCTGTAGATATCCCCAATCCATGGAGCGAATAGGCCGAAACCACATGCCGAAAGGAGCCCGCTGAGATTGGCCAGGGGAAACAAACGTCCGTACGGGAGATGCCCACGGACAGAGCCTTATTTAATGGATTCCTGACATTAGTTTGCAGCAGAGCATAACGTAGACGTTCAGCGACTGATTTTGTCACCTGGGACCCTTTTTCCCAAAGTCATGAGTTAGAAAACTAAGGAAAAAGGAGGTAAAATCCTAGAGGGAGCGTAAGGAACCTTAAAGGTAGAAAGAAACCAAAGTCTTAAGTCTCCAGAGACTCCATGGAAATAAAGATGGAAATTTAAAAAGAGATCTACAAAAAAAGAAGCCATTAAGTTGTTGCACCGAGAGAACCCACACTTATCCTACCTCAGTTTCCTTAAGGTTTAAGCTGAAAAACTCTGTAGATATCCCCAATCCATGGAGCGAATAGGCCGAAACCACATGCCGAAAGGAGCCCGCTGAGATTGGCCAGGGGAAACAAACGTCCGTACGGGAGATGCCCACGGCCAGAGCCTTATCCAATGGATTCCTGACATTAGTTTGCAGCACAGCATATACCAGAGTCAATAACTTGTAAAGTAGACGGTCAGCGACTGATTTCGTCACCTGGGACCCGTTTGCCCAAAGTCATGAGTTAGTTGCAGCTGAAATGCGGACTGCAGCTTTCCCTCAATCACTGGCGCTACAACAAGGCCCCGTGTAGCCCATGCCTAAGGCCTATGGCTTTTAGATTGCAAACTCTTCCAGGTGCCGTGTTATTTCCTTTACTTTCTGATTCCTTCTCTTGTGGAATAAAGTTTCGAATACAGTTCCCAGTTCACAGTCAGCCCTAGCACTCGTGATGTCGCCTCTGACAAGGACAGAGAAAGAGACACCCTTCCCTTTCTCCACACTGCTATCAGTACCTATTCTAAGGACTGTGACACATGTGAGATCCCCACTGGTGTCGGCCGGGGCAGCCGACATGCGCAACATGGCCGGTTAGCTCAGCTGGTTAGAGCGTGGTGCTAATAACGCCAAGGTCGCGGGTTCGATCCCCGTACGGGCCAGTCCGTCTCCTCTTTTTTGACCGTACCAGTCTCAAACTCCTTTTTCTCCCTACTGCCTAGATCTGGTGGGTGGAAATTGCTGCTGTCTTCATTTAAGCAGGTTACCGTGATGGCAAGCACCATACCCATTCCTCGTTAGTATAGTGGTGAGTATCCCCGCCTGTCACGCGGGAGACCGGGGTTCGATTCCCCGACGGGGAGGCAATTGTTTTCTTTGTGCACCAAAGAAAACTCAGGAAAAAGGAATCCAAAGTCTTAAGTCTCCAGAGTCTCCAGAGACTCCATGGAAATAAAGATGGAATTTTAAAAAGAGATCTACAAAAAAAGAAGCCATTAAGTCGTTGCACAGGGAGAACCCACACTTATCCTACCTCAGTTTCCTGAAGGTTTAAGCTGAAAAACTCTGTAGATATCCCCAATCCATGGAGCGAATAGGCCGAAACCACATGCCGAAAGGAGCCCGCTGAGATTGGCCAGGGGAAACAAACGTCCGTACGGGAGATGCCCACGGACAGAGCCTTATTTAATGGATTCCTGACATTAGTTTGCAGCAGAGCATAACGTAGACGTTCAGCGACTGATTTTGTCACCTGGGACCCTTTTTCCCAAAGTCATGAGTTAGAAAACTAAGGAAAAAGGAGGTAAAATCCTAGAGGGAGCGTAAGGAACCTTAAAGGTAGAAAGAAACCAAAGTCTTAAGTCTCCAGAGACTCCATGGAAATAAAGATGGAAATTTAAAAAGAGATCTACAAAAAAAGAAGCCATTAGGTTGTTGCACCGAGAGAACCCACACTTATCCTACCTCAGTTTCCTTAAGGTTTAAGCTGAAAAACTCTGTAGATATCCCCAATCCATGGAGCGAATAGGCCGAAACCACATGCCGAAAGGAGCCCGCTGAGATTGGCCAGGGGAAACAAACGTCCGTACGGGAGATGCCCATGACCAGAGCCTTATCCAATGGATTCCTGACATTAGTTTGCAGCACAGCATATACCAGAGTCAATAACTTGTAAAGTAGACGGTCAGCGACTGATTTCGTCACCTGGGACCTGTGTGCCCAAAGTCATGAGTTAGTTGCAGCTGAAATGCGGACTGCAGCTTTCCCTCAATCACTGGCGCTACAACAAGGCCCCGTGTAGCCCATGCCTAAGGCCTATGGCTTTTAGATTGCAAACTCTTCCAGGTGCCATGTTATTTCCTATACTTTCTGATTCCTTCTCTTGTGGAATAAAGTTTTGAATACAGTTCCCAGTTCACAGTCAGCCCTAGCACTCGTGATGTCGCCTCTGACAAGGACAGAGAAAGAGACACCCTTCCCTTTCTCCACACTGCTATCAGTACCTATTCTAAGGACTGGGACACATGTGAGATCCCCACTGGTGTCGGCCGGGGCAGCCGACATGCGCAACATGGCCGGTTAGCTCAGCTGGTTAGAGCGTGGTGCTAATAACGCCAAGGTCGCGGGTTCGATCCCCGTACGGGCCAGTCCGTCTCCTCTTTTTTGACCGTACCAGTCTCAAACTCCTTTTTCTCCCTACTGCCTAGATCTGGTGGGTGGAAATTGCTGCTGTCTTCATTTAAGCAGGTTACCGTGATGGCAAGCACCATACCCATTCCTCGTTAGTATAGTGGTGAGTATCCCCGCCTGTCACGCGGGAGACCGGGGTTCGATTCCCCGACGGGGAGGCAATTGTTTTCTTTGTGCACCAAAGAAAACTCAGGAAAAAGGAATCCAAAGTCTTAAGTCTCCAGAGTCTCCAGAGTCTCCATGGAAATAAAGATGGAATTTTAAAAAGAGATCTACAAAAAAAGAAGCCATTAAGTCGTTGCACAGAGAGAACCCACACTTATCCTACCTCAGTTTCCTGAAGGTTTAAGCTGAAAAACTCTGTAGATATCCCCAATCCATGGAGCGAATAGGCCGAAACCACATGCCGAAAGGAGCCCGCTGAGATTGGCCAGGGGAAACAAACGTCCGTACGGGAGATGACCACGGACAGAGCCTTATTTAATGGATTCCTGACATTAGTTTGCAGCAGAGCATAACGTAGACGTTCAGCGACTGATTTTGTCACCTGGGACCCTTTTTCCCAAAGTCATGAGTTAGAAAACTAAGGAAAAAGGAGGTAAAATCCTAGAGGGAGCGTAAGGAACCTTAAAGGTAGAAAGAAACCAAAGTCTTAAGTCTCCAGAGTCTCCATGGAAATAAAGATGGAATTTTAAAAAGAGATCTACAAAAAAAGAAGCCATTAAGTTGTTGCACAGAGAGAACCCACACTTATCCTACCTCAGTTTCCTGAAGGTTTAAGCTGAAAAACTCTGTAGATATCCCCAATCCATGGAGCGAATAGGCCGAAACCACATGCCGAAAGGAGCCCGCTGAGATTGGCCAGGGGAAACAAACGTCCGTACGGGAGATGCCCACGGACAGAGCCTTATTTAATGGATTCCTGACATTAGTTTGCAGCAGAGCATAACGTAGACGTTCAGCGACTGATTTTGTCACCTGGGACCCTTTTTCCCAAAGTCATGAGTTAGAAAACTAAGGAAAAAGGAGGTAAAATCCTAGAGGGAGCGTAAGGAACCTTAAAGGTAGAAAGAAACCAAAGTCTTAAGTCTCCAGAGACTCCATGGAAATAAAGATGGAAATTTAAAAAGAGATCTACAAAAAAAGAAGCCATTAAGTTGTTGCACCGAGAGAACCCACACTTATCCTACCTCAGTTTCCTTAAGGTTTAAGCTGAAAAACTCTGTAGATATCCCCAATCCATGGAGCGAATAGGCCGAAACCACATGCCGAAAGGAGCCCGCTGAGATTGGCCAGGGGAAACAAACGTCCGTACGGGAGATGCCCACGGCCAGAGCCTTATCCAATGGATTCCTGACATTAGTTTGCAGCACAGCATATACCAGAGTCAATAACTTGTAAAGTAGACGGTCAGCGACTGATTTCGTCACCTGGGACCCGTTTGCCCAAAGTCATGAGTTAGTTGCAGCTGAAATGCGGACTGCAGCTTTCCCTCAATCACTGGCGCTACAACAAGGCCCCGTGTAGCCCATGCCTAAGGCCTATGGCTTTTAGATTGCAAACTCTTCCAGGTGCCGTGTTATTTCCTATACTTTCTGCTTCCTTCTCTTGTGGAATAAAGTTTCGAATACAGTTCCCAGTTCACAGTCAGCCCTAGCACTCGTGATGTCGCCTCTGACAAGGACAGAGAAAGAGACACCCTTCCCTTTCTCCACACTGCTATCAGTACCTATTCTAAGGACTGGGACACATGTGAGATCCCCACTGGTGTCGGCCGGGGCAGCCGACATGCGCAACATGGCCGGTTAGCTCAGCTGGTTAGAGCGTGGTGCTAATAACGCCAAGGTCGCGGGTTCGATCCCCGTACGGGCCAGTCCGTCTCCTCTTTTTTGACCGTACCAGTCTCAAACTCCTTTTTCTCCCTACTGCCTAGATCTGGTGGGTGGAAATTGCTGCTGTCTTCATTTAAGCAGGTTACCGTGATGGCAAGCACCATACCCATTCCTCGTTAGTATAGTGGTGAGTATCCCCGCCTGTCACGCGGGAGACCGGGGTTCGATTCCCCGACGGGGAGGCAATTGTTTTCTTTATGCACCAAAGAAAACTCAGGAAAAAGGAATCCAAAGTCTTAAGTCTCCAGAGTCTCCAGAGTCTCCATGGAAATAAAGATGGAATTTTAAAAAGAGATCTACAAAAAAAGAAGCCATTAAGTCGTTGCACAGAGAGAACCCACACTTATCCTACCTCAGTTTCCTGAAGGTTTAAGCTGAAAAACTCTGTAGATATCCCCAATCCATGGAGCGAATAGGCCGAAACCACATGCCGAAAGGAGCCCGCTGAGATTGGCCAGGGGAAACAAACGTCCGTACGGGAGATGCCCACGGACAGAGCCTTATTTAATGGATTCCTGACATTAGTTTGCAGCAGAGCATAACGTAGACGTTCAGCGACTGATTTTGTCACCTGGGACCCTTTTTCCCAAAGTCATGAGTTAGAAAACTAAGGAAAAAGGAGGTAAAATCCTAGAGGGAGCGTAAGGAACCTTAAAGGTAGAAAGAAACCAAAGTCTTAAGTCTCCAGAGACTCCATGGAAATAAAGATGGAAATTTAAAAAGAGATCTACAAAAAATGAAGCCATTAGGTTGTTGCACCGAGAGAACCCACACTTATCCTACCTCAGTTTCCTTAAGGTTTAAGCTGAAAAACTCTGTAGATATCCCCAATCCATGGAGCGAATAGGCCGAAACCACATGCCGAAAGGAGCCCGCTGAGATTGGCCAGGGGAAACAAACGTCCGTACGGGAGATGCCCACGGCCAGAGCCTTATCCAATGGATTCCTGACATTAGTTTGCAGCACAGCATATACCAGAGTCAATAACTTGTAAAGTAGACGGTCAGCGACTGATTTCGTCACCTGGGACCTGTGTGCCCAAAGTCATGAGTTAGTTGCAGCTGAAATGCGGACTGCAGCTTTCCCTCAATCACTGGCGCTACAACAAGGCCCCGTGTAGCCCATGCCTAAGGCCTATGGCTTTTAGATTGCAAACTCTTCCAGGTGCCGTGTTATTTCCTATACTTTCTGATTCCTTCTCTTGTGGAATAAAGTTTTGAATACAGTTCCCAGTTCACAGTCAGCCCTAGCACTCGTGATGTCGCCTCTGACAAGGACAGAGAAAGAGACACCCTTCCCTTTCTCCACACTGCTATCAGTACCTATTCTAAGGACTGTGACACATGTGAGATCCCCACTGGTGTCGGCCGGGGCAGCCGACATGCGCAACATGGCCGGTTAGCTCAGCTGGTTAGAGCGTGGTGCTAATAACGCCAAGGTCGCGGGTTCGATCCCCGTACGGGCCAGTCCGTCTCCTCTTTTTTGACCGTACCAGTCTCAAACTCCTTTTTCTCCCTACTGCCTAGATCTGGTGGGTGGAAATTGCTGCTGTCTTCATTTAAGCAGGTTACCGTGATGGCAAGCACCATACCCATTCCTCGTTAGTATAGTGGTGAGTATCCCCGCCTGTCACGCGGGAAACCGGGGTTCGATTCCCCGACGGGGAGGCAATTGTTTTCTTTGTGCACCAAAGAAAACTCAGGAAAAAGGAATCCAAAGTCTTAAGTCTCCAGAGTCTCCAGAGTCTCCATGGAAATAAAGATGGAATTTTAAAAAGAGATTTACAAAAAAAGAAGCCATTAAGTCGTTGCACAGAGAGAACCCACACTTATCCTACCTCAGTTTCCTGAAGGTTTAAGCTGAAAAACTCTGTAGATATCCCCAATCCATGGAGCGAATAGGCCGAAACCACATGCCGAAAGGAGCCCGCTGAGATTGGCCAGGGGAAACAAACGTCCGTACGGGAGATGCCCACGGACAGAGCCTTATTTAATGGATTCCTGACATTAGTTTGCAGCAGAGCATAACGTAGACGTTCAGCGACTGATTTTGTCACCTGGGACCCTTTTTCCCAAAGTCATTAGTTAGAAAACTAAGGAAAAAGGAGGTAAAATCCTAGAGGGAGCGTAAGGAACCTTAAAGGTAGAAAGAAACCAAAGTCTTAAGTCTCCAGAGTCTCCATGGAAATAAAGATGGAATTTTAAAAAGAGATCTACAAAAAAAGAAGCCATTAAGTTGTTGCACAGAGAGAACCCACACTTATCCTACCTCAGTTTCCTGAAGGTTTAAGCTGAAAAACTCTGTAGATATCCCCAATCCATGGAGCGAATAGGCCGAAACCACATGCCGAAAGGAGCCCGCTGAGATTGGCCAGGGGAAACAAACGTCCGTACGGGAGATGCCCACGGACAGAGCCTTATTTAATGGATTCCTGACATTAGTTTGCAGCAGAGCATAACATAGACGTTCAGCGACTGATTTTGTCACCTGGGACCCTTTTTCCCAAAGTCATGAGTTAGAAAACTAAGGAAAAAGGAGGTAAAATCCTAGAGGGAGCGTAAGGAACCTTAAAGGTAGAAAGAAACCAAAGTCTTAAGTCTCCAGAGACTCCATGGAAATAAAGATGGAAATTTAAAAAGAGATCTACAAAAAAAGAAGCCATTAAGTTGTTGCACCGAGAGAACCCACACTTATCCTACCTCAGTTTCCTTAAGGTTTAAGCTGAAAAACTCTGTAGATATCCCCAATCCATGGAGCGAATAGGCCGAAACCACATGCCGAAAGGAGCCCGCTGAGATTGGCCAGGGGAAACAAACGTCCGTACGGGAGATGCCCACGGCCAGAGCCTTATCCAATGGATTCCTGACATTAGTTTGCAGCACAGCATATACCAGAGTCAATAACTTGTAAAGTAGACGGTCAGCGACTGATTTCGTCACCTGGGACCCGTTTGCCCAAAGTCATGAGTTAGTTGCAGCTGAAATGCGGACTGCAGCTTTCCCTCAATCACTGGCGCTACAACAAGGCCCCGTGTAGCCCATGCCTAAGGCCTATGGCTTTTAGATTGCAAACTCTTCCAGGTGCCGTGTTATTTCCTATACTTTCTGATTCCTTCTCTTGTGGAATAAAGTTTCGAATACAGTTCCCAGTTCAAAGTCATCCCTAGCACTCGTGATGTCGCCTCTGACAAGGACAGAGAAAGAGACACCCTTCCCTTTCTCCACACTGCTATCAGTACCTATTCTAAGGACTGGGACACATGTGAGATCCCCACTGGTGTCGGCCGGGGCAGCCGACATGCGCAACATGGCCGGTTAGCTCAGCTGGTTAGAGCGTGGTGCTAATAACGCCAAGGTCGCGGGTTCGATCCCCGTACGGGCCAGTCCGTCTCCTCTTTTTTGACCGTACCAGTCTCAAACTCCTTTTTCTCCCTACTGCTCTGCCCACATGCCGAAAGGAGCCCGCTGAGATTGGCCAGGGGAAACAAACGTCCGTACGGGAGATGCCCACGGACAGAGCCTTATTTAATGGATTCCTGACATTAGTTTGCAGCAGAGCATAACGTAGACGTTCAGCGACTGATTTTGTCACCTGGGACCCTTTTTCCCAAAGTCATGAGTTAGAAAACTAAGGAAAAAGGAGGTAAAATCCTAGAGGGAGCGTAAGGAACCTTAAAGGTAGAAAGAAACCAAAGTCTTAAGTCTCCAGAGACTCCATGGAAATAAAGATGGAAATTTAAAAAGAGATCTACAAAAAAAGAAGCCATTAAGTTGTTGCACCGAGAGAACCCACACTTATCCTACCTCAGTTTCCTTAAGGTTTAAGCTGAAAAACTCTGTAGATATCCCCAATCCATGGAGCGAATAGGCCGAAACCACATGCCGAATGGAGCCCGCTGAGATTGGCCAGGGGAAACAAACGTCCGTATGGGAGATGCCCACGGCCAGAGCCTTATCCAATGGATTCCTGACATTAGTTTGCAGCACAGCATATACCAGAGTCAATAACTTGTAAAGTAGACGGTCAGCGACTGATTTCGTCACCTGGGACCCGTTTGCCCAAAGTCATGAGTTAGTTGCAGCTGAAATGCGGACTGCAGCTTTCCCTCAATCACTGGCGCTACAACAAGGCCCCGTGTAGCCCATGCCTAAGGCCTATGGCTTTTAGATTGCAAACTCTTCCAGGTGCCGTGTTATTTCCTATACTTTCTGATTCCTTCTCTTGTGGAATAAAGTTTCGAATACAGTTCCCAGTTCACAGTCAGCCCTAGCACTCGTGATGTCGCCTCTGACAAGGACAGAGAAAGAGACACCCTTCCCTTTCTCCACACTGCTATCAGTACCTATTCTAAGGACTGGGACACATGTGAGATCCCCACTGGTGTCGGCCGGGGCAGCCGACATGCGCAGCATGGCCGGTTAGCTCAGCTGGTTAGAGCGTGGTGCTAATAACGCCAAGGTCGCGGGTTCGATCCCCGTACGGGCCAGTCCGTCTCCTCTTTTTTGACCGTACCAGTCTCAAACTCCTTTTTCTCCCTACTGCCTAGATCTGGTGGGTGGAAATTGCTGCTGTCTTCATTTAAGCAGGTTACCGTGATGGCAAGCACCATACCCATTCCTCGTTAGTATAGTGGTGAGTATCCCCGCCTGTCACGCGGGAGACCGGGGTTCGATTCCCCGACGGGGAGGCAATTGTTTTCTTTGTGCACCAAAGAAAACTCAGGAAAAAGGAGTCTTAAGTCTCCAGAGTCTCCATGGAAATAAAGATGGAATTTTAAAAAGAGATCTACAAAAAAAGAAGCCATTAAGTCGTTGCACAGAGAGAACCCACACTTATCCTACCTCAGTTTCCTGAAGGTTTAAGCTGAAAAACTCTGTAGATATCCCCAATCCATGGAGCGAATAGGCCGAAACCACATGCCGAAAGGAGCCCGCTGAGATTGGCCAGGGGAAACAAACGTCCGTATGGGAGATGCCCACGGACAGAGCCTTATTTAATGGATTCCTGACATTAGTTTGCAGCAGAGCATAACGTAGACGTTCAGCGACTGATTTTGTCACCTGGGACCCGTTTTCCCAAAGTCATGAGTTAGAAAACTAAGGAAAAAGGAGGTAAAATCCTAGAGAGAGCGTCAGGAACCTTAAAGGTAGAAAGAAACCAAAGTCTTAAGTCTCCAGAGACTCCATGGAAATAAAGATGGAAATTTAAAAAGAGATCTACAAAAAAAGAAGCCATTAAGTCGTTGCACCGAGAGAACCCACACTTATCCTACCTCAGTTTCCTTAAGGTTTAAGCTGAAAAACTCTGTAGATATCCCCAATCCATGGAGCGAATAGGCCGAAACCACATGCCGAAAGGAGCCCGCTGAGATTGGCCAGGGGAAACAAACGTCCGTACGGGAGATGCCCACGGCCAGAGCCTTATCCAATGGATTCCTGACATTAGTTTGCAGCACAGCATATACCAGAGTCAATAACTTGTAAAGTAGACGGTCAGCGACTGATTTCGTCACCTGGGACCCGTTTGCCCAAAGTCATGAGTTAGTTGCAGCTGAAATGCGGACTGCAGCTTTCCCTCAATCACTGGCGCTACAACAAGGCCCCGTGTAGCCCATGCCTAAGGCCTATGGCTTTTAGATTGCAAACTCTTCCAGGTGCCGTGTTATTTCCTATACTTTCTGATTCCTTCTCTTGTGGAATAAAGTTTCGAATACAGTTCCCAGTTCACAGTCAGCCCTAGCACTCGTGATGTCGCCTCTGACAAGGACAGAGAAAGAGACACCCTTCCCTTTCTCCACACTGCTATCAGTACCTATTCTAAGGACTGGGACACATGTGAGATCCCCACTGGTGTCGGCCGGGGCAGCCGACATGCGCAACATGGCCGGTTAGCTCAGCTGGTTAGAGCGTGGTGCTAATAACGCCAAGGTCGCGGGTTCGATCCCCGTACGGGCCAGTCCGTCTCCTCTTTTTTGACCGTACCAGTCTCAAACTCCTTTTTCTCCCTACTGCCTAGATCTGGTGGGTGGAAATTGCTGCTGTCTTCATTTAAGCAGGTTACCGTGATGGCAAGCACCATACCCATTCCTCGTTAGTATAGTGGTGAGTATCCCCGCCTGTCACGCGAGAGACCGGGGTTCGATTCCCCGACGGGGAGGCAATTGTTTTCTTTGTGCACCAAAGAAAACTCAGGAAAAAGGAATCCAAAGTCTTAAGTCTCCAGAGTCTCCAGAGTCTCCATGGAAATAAAGATGGAATTTTAAAAAGAGATCTACAAAAAAAGAAGCCATTAAGTCGTTGCACAGAGAGAACCCACACTTATCCTACCTCAGTTTCCTGAAGGTTTAAGCTGAAAAACTCTGTAGATATCCCCAATCCATGGAGCGAATAGGCCGAAACCACATGCCGAAAGGAGCCCGCTGAGATTGGCCAGGGGAAACAAACGTCCGTACGGGAGATGCCCACGGACAGAGCCTTATTTAATGGATTCCTGACATTAGTTTGCAGCAGAGCATAACGTAGACGTTCAGCGACTGATTTTGTCACCTGGGACCCTTTTTCCCAAAGTCATGAGTTAGAAAACTAAGGAAAAAGGAGGTAAAATCCTAGAGGGAGCGTAAGGAACCTTAAAGGTAGAAAGAAACCAAAGTCTTAAGTCTCCAGAGACTCCATGGAAATAAAGATGGAAATTTAAAAAGAGATCTACAAAAAAAGAAGCCATTAAGTTGTTGCACCGAGAGAACCCACACTTATCCTACCTCAGTTTCCTTAAGGTTTAAGCTGAAAAACTCTGTAGATATCCCCAATCCATGGAGCGAATAGGCCGAAACCACATGCCGAAAGGAGCCCGCTGAGATTGGCCAGGGGAAACAAACGTCCGTACGGGAGATGCCCATGGCCAGAGCCTTATCCAATGGATTCCTGACATTAGTTTGCAGCACAGCATATACCAGAGTCAATAACTTGTAAAGTAGACGGTCAGCGACTGATTTCGTCACCTGGGACCCGTTTGCCCAAAGTCATGAGTTAGTTGCAGCTGAAATGCGGACTGCAGCTTTCCCTCAATCACTGGCGCTACAACAAGGCCCCGTGTAGCCCATGCCTAAGGCCTATGGCTTTTAGATTGCAAACTCTTCCAGGTGCCGTGTTATTTCCTATACTTTCTGATTCCTTCTCTTGTGGAATAAAGTTTCGAATACAGTTCCCAGTTCAAAGTCAGCCCTAGCACTCGTGATGTCGCCTCTGACAAGGACAGAGAAAGAGACACCCTTCCCTTTCTCCACACTGCTATCAGTACCTATTCTAAGGACTGGGACACATGTGAGATCCCCACTGGTGTCGGCCGGGGCAGCCGACATGCGCAACATGGCCGGTTAGCTCAGCTGGTTAGAGCGTGGTGCTAATAACGCCAAGGTCGCGGGTTCGATCCCCGTACGGGCCAGTCCGTCTCCTCTTTTTTGACCGTACCAGTCTCAAACTCCTTTTTCTCCCTACTGCTCTGCCCACATGCCGAAAGGAGCCCGCTGAGATTGGCCAGGGGAAACAAACGTCCGTACGGGAGATGCCCACGGACAGAGCCTTATTTAATGGATTCCTGACATTAGTTTGCAGCAGAGCATAACGTAGACGTTCAGCGACTGATTTTGTCACCTGGGACCCTTTTTCCCAAAGTCATGAGTTAGAAAACTAAGGAAAAAGGAGGTAAAATCCTAGAGGGAGCGTAAGGAACCTTAAAGGTAGAAAGAAACCAAAGTCTTAAGTCTCCAGAGACTCCATGGAAATAAAGATGGAAATTTAAAAAGAGATCTACAAAAAAAGAAGCCATTAAGTTGTTGCACCGAGAGAACCCACACTTATCCTACCTCAGTTTCCTTAAGGTTTAAGCTGAAAAACTCTGTAGATATCCCCAATCCATGGAGCGAATAGGCCGAAACCACATGCCGAAAGGAGCCCGCTGAGATTGGCCAGGGGAAACAAACGTCCGTACGGGAGATGCCCACGGCCAGAGCCTTATCCAATGGATTCCTGACATTAGTTTGCAGCACAGCATATACCAGAGTCAATAACTTGTAAAGTAGACGGTCAGCGACTGATTTCGTCACCTGGGACCCGTTTGCCCAAAGTCATGAGTTAGTTGCAGCTGAAATGCGGACTGCAGCTTTCCCTCAATCACTGGCGCTACAACAAGGCCCCGTGTAGCCCATGCCTAAGGCCTATGGCTTTTAGATTGCAAACTCTTCCAGGTGCCGTGTTATTTCCTATACTTTCTGCTTCCTTCTCTTGTGGAATAAAGTTTCGAATACAGTTCCCAGTTCACAGTCAGCCCTAGCACTCGTGATGTCGCCTCTGACAAGGACAGAGAAAGAGACACCCTTCCCTTTCTCCACACTGCTATCAGTACCTATTCTAAGGACTGGGACACATGTGAGATCCCCACTGGTGTCGGCCGGGGCAGCCGACATGCGCAACATGGCCGGTTAGCTCAGCTGGTTAGAGCGTGGTGCTAATAACGCCAAGGTCGCGGGTTCGATCCCCGTACGGGCCAGTCCGTCTCCTCTTTTTTGACCGTACCAGTCTCAAACTCCTTTTTCTCCCTACTGCCTAGATCTGGTGGGTGGAAATTGCTGCTGTCTTCATTTAAGCAGGTTACCGTGATGGCAAGCACCATACCCATTCCTCGTTAGTATAGTGGTGAGTATCCCCGCCTGTCACGCGGGAGACCGGGGTTCGATTCCCCGACGGGGAGGCAATTGTTTTCTTTATGCACCAAAGAAAACTCAGGAAAAAGGAATCCAAAGTCTTAAGTCTCCAGAGTCTCCAGAGTCTCCATGGAAATAAAGATGGAATTTTAAAAAGAGATCTACAAAAAAAGAAGCCATTAAGTCGTTGCACAGAGAGAACCCACACTTATCCTACCTCAGTTTCCTGAAGGTTTAAGCTGAAAAACTCTGTAGATATCCCCAATCCATGGAGCGAATAGGCCGAAACCACATGCCGAAAGGAGCCCGCTGAGATTGGCCAGGGGAAACAAACGTCCGTACGGGAGATGCCCACGGACAGAGCCTTATTTAATGGATTCCTGACATTAGTTTGCAGCAGAGCATAACGTAGACGTTCAGCGACTGATTTTGTCACCTGGGACCCTTTTTCCCAAAGTCATGAGTTAGAAAACTAAGGAAAAAGGAGGTAAAATCCTAGAGGGAGCGTAAGGAACCTTAAAGGTAGAAAGAAACCAAAGTCTTAAGTCTCCAGAGACTCCATGGAAATAAAGATGGAAATTTAAAAAGAGATCTACAAAAAATGAAGCCATTAGGTTGTTGCACCGAGAGAACCCACACTTATCCTACCTCAGTTTCCTTAAGGTTTAAGCTGAAAAACTCTGTAGATATCCCCAATCCATGGAGCGAATAGGCCGAAACCACATGCCGAAAGGAGCCCGCTGAGATTGGCCAGGGGAAACAAACGTCCGTACGGGAGATGCCCACGGCCAGAGCCTTATCCAATGGATTCCTGACATTAGTTTGCAGCACAGCATATACCAGAGTCAATAACTTGTAAAGTAGACGGTCAGCGACTGATTTCGTCACCTGGGACCTGTGTGCCCAAAGTCATGAGTTAGTTGCAGCTGAAATGCGGACTGCAGCTTTCCCTCAATCACTGGCGCTACAACAAGGCCCCGTGTAGCCCATGCCTAAGGCCTATGGCTTTTAGATTGCAAACTCTTCCAGGTGCCGTGTTATTTCCTATACTTTCTGATTCCTTCTCTTGTGGAATAAAGTTTTGAATACAGTTCCCAGTTCACAGTCAGCCCTAGCACTCGTGATGTCGCCTCTGACAAGGACAGAGAAAGAGACACCCTTCCCTTTCTCCACACTGCTATCAGTACCTATTCTAAGGACTGTGACACATGTGAGATCCCCACTGGTGTCGGCCGGGGCAGCCGACATGCGCAACATGGCCGGTTAGCTCAGCTGGTTAGAGCGTGGTGCTAATAACGCCAAGGTCGCGGGTTCGATCCCCGTACGGGCCAGTCCGTCTCCTCTTTTTTGACCGTACCAGTCTCAAACTCCTTTTTCTCCCTACTGCCTAGATCTGGTGGGTGGAAATTGCTGCTGTCTTCATTTAAGCAGGTTACCGTGATGGCAAGCACCATACCCATTCCTCGTTAGTATAGTGGTGAGTATCCCCGCCTGTCACGCGGGAAACCGGGGTTCGATTCCCCGACGGGGAGGCAATTGTTTTCTTTGTGCACCAAAGAAAACTCAGGAAAAAGGAATCCAAAGTCTTAAGTCTCCAGAGTCTCCAGAGTCTCCATGGAAATAAAGATGGAATTTTAAAAAGAGATTTACAAAAAAAGAAGCCATTAAGTCGTTGCACAGAGAGAACCCACACTTATCCTACCTCAGTTTCCTGAAGGTTTAAGCTGAAAAACTCTGTAGATATCCCCAATCCATGGAGCGAATAGGCCGAAACCACATGCCGAAAGGAGCCCGCTGAGATTGGCCAGGGGAAACAAACGTCCGTACGGGAGATGCCCACGGACAGAGCCTTATTTAATGGATTCCTGACATTAGTTTGCAGCAGAGCATAACGTAGACGTTCAGCGACTGATTTTGTCACCTGGGACCCTTTTTCCCAAAGTCATTAGTTAGAAAACTAAGGAAAAAGGAGGTAAAATCCTAGAGGGAGCGTAAGGAACCTTAAAGGTAGAAAGAAACCAAAGTCTTAAGTCTCCAGAGTCTCCATGGAAATAAAGATGGAATTTTAAAAAGAGATCTACAAAAAAAGAAGCCATTAAGTTGTTGCACAGAGAGAACCCACACTTATCCTACCTCAGTTTCCTGAAGGTTTAAGCTGAAAAACTCTGTAGATATCCCCAATCCATGGAGCGAATAGGCCGAAACCACATGCCGAAAGGAGCCCGCTGAGATTGGCCAGGGGAAACAAACGTCCGTACGGGAGATGCCCACGGACAGAGCCTTATTTAATGGATTCCTGACATTAGTTTGCAGCAGAGCATAACATAGACGTTCAGCGACTGATTTTGTCACCTGGGACCCTTTTTCCCAAAGTCATGAGTTAGAAAACTAAGGAAAAAGGAGGTAAAATCCTAGAGGGAGCGTAAGGAACCTTAAAGGTAGAAAGAAACCAAAGTCTTAAGTCTCCAGAGACTCCATGGAAATAAAGATGGAAATTTAAAAAGAGATCTACAAAAAAAGAAGCCATTAAGTTGTTGCACCGAGAGAACCCACACTTATCCTACCTCAGTTTCCTTAAGGTTTAAGCTGAAAAACTCTGTAGATATCCCCAATCCATGGAGCGAATAGGCCGAAACCACATGCCGAAAGGAGCCCGCTGAGATTGGCCAGGGGAAACAAACGTCCGTACGGGAGATGCCCACGGCCAGAGCCTTATCCAATGGATTCCTGACATTAGTTTGCAGCACAGCATATACCAGAGTCAATAACTTGTAAAGTAGACGGTCAGCGACTGATTTCGTCACCTGGGACCCGTTTGCCCAAAGTCATGAGTTAGTTGCAGCTGAAATGCGGACTGCAGCTTTCCCTCAATCACTGGCGCTACAACAAGGCCCCGTGTAGCCCATGCCTAAGGCCTATGGCTTTTAGATTGCAAACTCTTCCAGGTGCCGTGTTATTTCCTATACTTTCTGATTCCTTCTCTTGTGGAATAAAGTTTCGAATACAGTTCCCAGTTCAAAGTCATCCCTAGCACTCGTGATGTCGCCTCTGACAAGGACAGAGAAAGAGACACCCTTCCCTTTCTCCACACTGCTATCAGTACCTATTCTAAGGACTGGGACACATGGGAGATCCCCACTGGTGTCGGCCGGGGCAGCCGACATGCGCAACATGGGTGGTTAGCTCAGCTGGTTAGAGCGTGGTGCTAATAACGCCAAGGTCGCGGGTTCGATCCCCGTACAGGCCAGTCCGTCTCCTCTTTTTTGACCGTACCAGTCTCAAACTCCTTTTTCTCCCTACTGCTCTGCCCACATGCCGAAAGGAGCCCGCTGAGATTGGCCAGGGGAAACAAACGTCCGTACGGGAGATGCCCACGGACAGAGCCTTATTTAATGGATTCCTGACATTAGTTTGCAGCAGAGCATAACGTAGACGTTCAGCGACTGATTTTGTCACCTGGGACCCTTTTTCCCAAAGTCATGAGTTAGAAAACTAAGGAAAAAGGAGGTAAAATCCTAGAGGGAGCGTAAGGAACCTTAAAGGTAGAAAGAAACCAAAGTCTTAAGTCTCCAGAGACTCCATGGAAATAAAGATGGAAATTTAAAAAGAGATCTACAAAAAAAGAAGCCATTAAGTTGTTGCACCGAGAGAACCCACACTTATCCTACCTCAGTTTCCTTAAGGTTTAAGCTGAAAAACTCTGTAGATATCCCCAATCCATGGAGCGAATAGGCCGAAACCACATGCCGAATGGAGCCCGCTGAGATTGGCCAGGGGAAACAAACGTCCGTATGGGAGATGCCCACGGCCAGAGCCTTATCCAATGGATTCCTGACATTAGTTTGCAGCACAGCATATACCAGAGTCAATAACTTGTAAAGTAGACGGTCAGCGACTGATTTCGTCACCTGGGACCCGTTTGCCCAAAGTCATGAGTTAGTTGCAGCTGAAATGCGGACTGCAGCTTTCCCTCAATCACTGGCGCTACAACAAGGCCCCGTGTAGCCCATGCCTAAGGCCTATGGCTTTTAGATTGCAAACTCTTCCAGGTGCCGTGTTATTTCCTATACTTTCTGATTCCTTCTCTTGTGGAATAAAGTTTCGAATACAGTTCCCAGTTCACAGTCAGCCCTAGCACTCGTGATGTCGCCTCTGACAAGGACAGAGAAAGAGACACCCTTCCCTTTCTCCACACTGCTATCAGTACCTATTCTAAGGACTGGGACACATGTGAGATCCCCACTGGTGTCGGCCGGGGCAGCCGACATGCGCAGCATGGCCGGTTAGCTCAGCTGGTTAGAGCGTGGTGCTAATAACGCCAAGGTCGCGGGTTCGATCCCCGTACGGGCCAGTCCGTCTCCTCTTTTTTGACCGTACCAGTCTCAAACTCCTTTTTCTCCCTACTGCCTAGATCTGGTGGGTGGAAATTGCTGCTGTCTTCATTTAAGCAGGTTACCGTGATGGCAAGCACCATACCCATTCCTCGTTAGTATAGTGGTGAGTATCCCCGCCTGTCACGCGGGAGACCGGGGTTCGATTCCCCGACGGGGAGGCAATTGTTTTCTTTGTGCACCAAAGAAAACTCAGGAAAAAGGAGTCTTAAGTCTCCAGAGTCTCCATGGAAATAAAGATGGAATTTTAAAAAGAGATCTACAAAAAAAGAAGCCATTAAGTCGTTGCACAGAGAGAACCCACACTTATCCTACCTCAGTTTCCTGAAGGTTTAAGCTGAAAAACTCTGTAGATATCCCCAATCCATGGAGCGAATAGGCCGAAACCACATGCCGAAAGGAGCCCGCTGAGATTGGCCAGGGGAAACAAACGTCCGTATGGGAGATGCCCACGGACAGAGCCTTATTTAATGGATTCCTGACATTAGTTTGCAGCAGAGCATAACGTAGACGTTCAGCGACTGATTTTGTCACCTGGGACCCGTTTTCCCAAAGTCATGAGTTAGAAAACTAAGGAAAAAGGAGGTAAAATCCTAGAGAGAGCGTCAGGAACCTTAAAGGTAGAAAGAAACCAAAGTCTTAAGTCTCCAGAGACTCCATGGAAATAAAGATGGAAATTTAAAAAGAGATCTACAAAAAAAGAAGCCATTAAGTCGTTGCACCGAGAGAACCCACACTTATCCTACCTCAGTTTCCTTAAGGTTTAAGCTGAAAAACTCTGTAGATATCCCCAATCCATGGAGCGAATAGGCCGAAACCACATGCCGAAAGGAGCCCGCTGAGATTGGCCAGGGGAAACAAACGTCCGTACGGGAGATGCCCACGGCCAGAGCCTTATCCAATGGATTCCTGACATTAGTTTGCAGCACAGCATATACCAGAGTCAATAACTTGTAAAGTAGACGGTCAGCGACTGATTTCGTCACCTGGGACCCGTTTGCCCAAAGTCATGAGTTAGTTGCAGCTGAAATGCGGACTGCAGCTTTCCCTCAATCACTGGCGCTACAACAAGGCCCCGTGTAGCCCATGCCTAAGGCCTATGGCTTTTAGATTGCAAACTCTTCCAGGTGCCGTGTTATTTCCTATACTTTCTGATTCCTTCTCTTGTGGAATAAAGTTTCGAATACAGTTCCCAGTTCACAGTCAGCCCTAGCACTCGTGATGTCGCCTCTGACAAGGACAGAGAAAGAGACACCCTTCCCTTTCTCCACACTGCTATCAGTACCTATTCTAAGGACTGGGACACATGTGAGATCCCCACTGGTGTCGGCCGGGGCAGCCGACATGCGCAACATGGCCGGTTAGCTCAGCTGGTTAGAGCGTGGTGCTAATAACGCCAAGGTCGCGGGTTCGATCCCCGTACGGGCCAGTCCGTCT
This sequence comes from Hyla sarda, assembly GCF_029499605.1. Taxonomy (NCBI): domain Eukaryota; kingdom Metazoa; phylum Chordata; class Amphibia; order Anura; family Hylidae; genus Hyla; species Hyla sarda. The sequence goes on along the minus strand of NW_026610913.1, from coordinate 43,548 downwards.
CCTCTTTTTTGACCGTACCAGTCTCAAACTCCTTTTTCTCCCTACTGCCTAGATCTGGTGGGTGGAAATTGCTGCTGTCTTCATTTAAGCAGGTTACCGTGATGGCAAGCACCATACCCATTCCTCGTTAGTATAGTGGTGAGTATCCCCGCCTGTCACGCGAGAGACCGGGGTTCGATTCCCCGACGGGGAGGCAATTGTTTTCTTTGTGCACCAAAGAAAACTCAGGAAAAAGGAATCCAAAGTCTTAAGTCTCCAGAGTCTCCAGAGTCTCCATGGAAATAAAGATGGAATTTTAAAAAGAGATCTACAAAAAAAGAAGCCATTAAGTCGTTGCACAGAGAGAACCCACACTTATCCTACCTCAGTTTCCTGAAGGTTTAAGCTGAAAAACTCTGTAGATATCCCCAATCCATGGAGCGAATAGGCCGAAACCACATGCCGAAAGGAGCCCGCTGAGATTGGCCAGGGGAAACAAACGTCCGTACGGGAGATGCCCACGGACAGAGCCTTATTTAATGGATTCCTGACATTAGTTTGCAGCAGAGCATAACGTAGACGTTCAGCGACTGATTTTGTCACCTGGGACCCTTTTTCCCAAAGTCATGAGTTAGAAAACTAAGGAAAAAGGAGGTAAAATCCTAGAGGGAGCGTAAGGAACCTTAAAGGTAGAAAGAAACCAAAGTCTTAAGTCTCCAGAGACTCCATGGAAATAAAGATGGAAATTTAAAAAGAGATCTACAAAAAAAGAAGCCATTAAGTTGTTGCACCGAGAGAACCCACACTTATCCTACCTCAGTTTCCTTAAGGTTTAAGCTGAAAAACTCTGTAGATATCCCCAATCCATGGAGCGAATAGGCCGAAACCACATGCCGAAAGGAGCCCGCTGAGATTGGCCAGGGGAAACAAACGTCCGTACGGGAGATGCCCATGGCCAGAGCCTTATCCAATGGATTCCTGACATTAGTTTGCAGCACAGCATATACCAGAGTCAATAACTTGTAAAGTAGACGGTCAGCGACTGATTTCGTCACCTGGGACCCGTTTGCCCAAAGTCATGAGTTAGTTGCAGCTGAAATGCGGACTGCAGCTTTCCCTCAATCACTGGCGCTACAACAAGGCCCCGTGTAGCCCATGCCTAAGGCCTATGGCTTTTAGATTGCAAACTCTTCCAGGTGCCGTGTTATTTCCTATACTTTCTGATTCCTTCTCTTGTGGAATAAAGTTTCGAATACAGTTCCCAGTTCAAAGTCAGCCCTAGCACTCGTGATGTCGCCTCTGACAAGGACAGAGAAAGAGACACCCTTCCCTTTCTCCACACTGCTATCAGTACCTATTCTAAGGACTGGGACACATGTGAGATCCCCACTGGTGTCGGCCGGGGCAGCCGACATGCGCAACATGGCCGGTTAGCTCAGCTGGTTAGAGCGTGGTGCTAATAACGCCAAGGTCGCGGGTTCGATCCCCGTACGGGCCAGTCCGTCTCCTCTTTTTTGACCGTACCAGTCTCAAACTCCTTTTTCTCCCTACTGCTCTGCCCACATGCCGAAAGGAGCCCGCTGAGATTGGCCAGGGGAAACAAACGTCCGTACGGGAGATGCCCACGGACAGAGCCTTATTTAATGGATTCCTGACATTAGTTTGCAGCAGAGCATAACGTAGACGTTCAGCGACTGATTTTGTCACCTGGGACCCTTTTTCCCAAAGTCATGAGTTAGAAAACTAAGGAAAAAGGAGGTAAAATCCTAGAGGGAGCGTAAGGAACCTTAAAGGTAGAAAGAAACCAAAGTCTTAAGTCTCCAGAGACTCCATGGAAATAAAGATGGAAATTTAAAAAGAGATCTACAAAAAAAGAAGCCATTAAGTTGTTGCACCGAGAGAACCCACACTTATCCTACCTCAGTTTCCTTAAGGTTTAAGCTGAAAAACTCTGTAGATATCCCCAATCCATGGAGCGAATAGGCCGAAACCACATGCCGAAAGGAGCCCGCTGAGATTGGCCAGGGGAAACAAACGTCCGTACGGGAGATGCCCACGGCCAGAGCCTTATCCAATGGATTCCTGACATTAGTTTGCAGCACAGCATATACCAGAGTCAATAACTTGTAAAGTAGACGGTCAGCGACTGATTTCGTCACCTGGGACCCGTTTGCCCAAAGTCATGAGTTAGTTGCAGCTGAAATGCGGACTGCAGCTTTCCCTCAATCACTGGCGCTACAACAAGGCCCCGTGTAGCCCATGCCTAAGGCCTATGGCTTTTAGATTGCAAACTCTTCCAGGTGCCGTGTTATTTCCTATACTTTCTGCTTCCTTCTCTTGTGGAATAAAGTTTCGAATACAGTTCCCAGTTCACAGTCAGCCCTAGCACTCGTGATGTCGCCTCTGACAAGGACAGAGAAAGAGACACCCTTCCCTTTCTCCACACTGCTATCAGTACCTATTCTAAGGACTGGGACACATGTGAGATCCCCACTGGTGTCGGCCGGGGCAGCCGACATGCGCAACATGGCCGGTTAGCTCAGCTGGTTAGAGCGTGGTGCTAATAACGCCAAGGTCGCGGGTTCGATCCCCGTACGGGCCAGTCCGTCTCCTCTTTTTTGACCGTACCAGTCTCAAACTCCTTTTTCTCCCTACTGCCTAGATCTGGTGGGTGGAAATTGCTGCTGTCTTCATTTAAGCAGGTTACCGTGATGGCAAGCACCATACCCATTCCTCGTTAGTATAGTGGTGAGTATCCCCGCCTGTCACGCGGGAGACCGGGGTTCGATTCCCCGACGGGGAGGCAATTGTTTTCTTTATGCACCAAAGAAAACTCAGGAAAAAGGAATCCAAAGTCTTAAGTCTCCAGAGTCTCCAGAGTCTCCATGGAAATAAAGATGGAATTTTAAAAAGAGATCTACAAAAAAAGAAGCCATTAAGTCGTTGCACAGAGAGAACCCACACTTATCCTACCTCAGTTTCCTGAAGGTTTAAGCTGAAAAACTCTGTAGATATCCCCAATCCATGGAGCGAATAGGCCGAAACCACATGCCGAAAGGAGCCCGCTGAGATTGGCCAGGGGAAACAAACGTCCGTACGGGAGATGCCCACGGACAGAGCCTTATTTAATGGATTCCTGACATTAGTTTGCAGCAGAGCATAACGTAGACGTTCAGCGACTGATTTTGTCACCTGGGACCCTTTTTCCCAAAGTCATGAGTTAGAAAACTAAGGAAAAAGGAGGTAAAATCCTAGAGGGAGCGTAAGGAACCTTAAAGGTAGAAAGAAACCAAAGTCTTAAGTCTCCAGAGACTCCATGGAAATAAAGATGGAAATTTAAAAAGAGATCTACAAAAAATGAAGCCATTAGGTTGTTGCACCGAGAGAACCCACACTTATCCTACCTCAGTTTCCTTAAGGTTTAAGCTGAAAAACTCTGTAGATATCCCCAATCCATGGAGCGAATAGGCCGAAACCACATGCCGAAAGGAGCCCGCTGAGATTGGCCAGGGGAAACAAACGTCCGTACGGGAGATGCCCACGGCCAGAGCCTTATCCAATGGATTCCTGACATTAGTTTGCAGCACAGCATATACCAGAGTCAATAACTTGTAAAGTAGACGGTCAGCGACTGATTTCGTCACCTGGGACCTGTGTGCCCAAAGTCATGAGTTAGTTGCAGCTGAAATGCGGACTGCAGCTTTCCCTCAATCACTGGCGCTACAACAAGGCCCCGTGTAGCCCATGCCTAAGGCCTATGGCTTTTAGATTGCAAACTCTTCCAGGTGCCGTGTTATTTCCTATACTTTCTGATTCCTTCTCTTGTGGAATAAAGTTTTGAATACAGTTCCCAGTTCACAGTCAGCCCTAGCACTCGTGATGTCGCCTCTGACAAGGACAGAGAAAGAGACACCCTTCCCTTTCTCCACACTGCTATCAGTACCTATTCTAAGGACTGTGACACATGTGAGATCCCCACTGGTGTCGGCCGGGGCAGCCGACATGCGCAACATGGCCGGTTAGCTCAGCTGGTTAGAGCGTGGTGCTAATAACGCCAAGGTCGCGGGTTCGATCCCCGTACGGGCCAGTCCGTCTCCTCTTTTTTGACCGTACCAGTCTCAAACTCCTTTTTCTCCCTACTGCCTAGATCTGGTGGGTGGAAATTGCTGCTGTCTTCATTTAAGCAGGTTACCGTGATGGCAAGCACCATACCCATTCCTCGTTAGTATAGTGGTGAGTATCCCCGCCTGTCACGCGGGAAACCGGGGTTCGATTCCCCGACGGGGAGGCAATTGTTTTCTTTGTGCACCAAAGAAAACTCAGGAAAAAGGAATCCAAAGTCTTAAGTCTCCAGAGTCTCCAGAGTCTCCATGGAAATAAAGATGGAATTTTAAAAAGAGATTTACAAAAAAAGAAGCCATTAAGTCGTTGCACAGAGAGAACCCACACTTATCCTACCTCAGTTTCCTGAAGGTTTAAGCTGAAAAACTCTGTAGATATCCCCAATCCATGGAGCGAATAGGCCGAAACCACATGCCGAAAGGAGCCCGCTGAGATTGGCCAGGGGAAACAAACGTCCGTACGGGAGATGCCCACGGACAGAGCCTTATTTAATGGATTCCTGACATTAGTTTGCAGCAGAGCATAACGTAGACGTTCAGCGACTGATTTTGTCACCTGGGACCCTTTTTCCCAAAGTCATTAGTTAGAAAACTAAGGAAAAAGGAGGTAAAATCCTAGAGGGAGCGTAAGGAACCTTAAAGGTAGAAAGAAACCAAAGTCTTAAGTCTCCAGAGTCTCCATGGAAATAAAGATGGAATTTTAAAAAGAGATCTACAAAAAAAGAAGCCATTAAGTCGTTGCACAGAGAGAACCCACACTTATCCTACCTCAGTTTCCTGAAGGTTTAAGCTGAAAAACTCTGTAGATATCCCCAATCCATGGAGCGAATAGGCCGAAACCACATGCCGAAAGGAGCCCGCTGAGATTGGCCAGGGGAAACAAACGTCCGTACGGGAGATGCCCACGGACAGAGCCTTATTTAATGGATTCCTGACATTAGTTTGCAGCAGAGCATAACGTAGACGTTCAGCGACTGATTTTGTCACCTGGGACCCGTTTTCCCAAAGTCATGAGTTAGAAAACTAAGGAAAAAGGAGGTAAAATCCTAGAGAGAGCGTCAGGAACCTTAAAGGTAGAAAGAAACCAAAGTCTTAAGTCTCCAGAGACTCCATGGAAATAAAGATGGAAATTTAAAAAGAGATCTACAAAAAAAGAAGCCATTAAGTCGTTGCACCGAGAGAACCCACACTTATCCTACCTCAGTTTCCTTAAGGTTTAAGCTGAAAAACTCTGTAGATATCCCCAATCCATGGAGCGAATAGGCCGAAACCACATGCCGAAAGGAGCCCGCTGAGATTGGCCAGGGGAAACAAACGTCCGTACGGGAGATGCCCACGGCCAGAGCCTTATCCAATGGATTCCTGACATTAGTTTGCAGCACAGCATATACCAGAGTCAATAACTTGTAAAGTAGACGGTCAGCGACTGATTTCGTCACCTGGGACCCGTTTGCCCAAAGTCATGAGTTAGTTGCAGCTGAAATGCGGACTGCAGCTTTCCCTCAATCACTGGCGCTACAACAAGGCCCCGTGTAGCCCATGCCTAAGGCCTATGGCTTTTAGATTGCAAACTCTTCCAGGTGCCGTGTTATTTCCTATACTTTCTGATTCCTTCTCTTGTGGAATAAAGTTTCGAATACAGTTCCCAGTTCACAGTCAGCCCTAGCACTCGTGATGTCGCCTCTGACAAGGACAGAGAAAGAGACACCCTTCCCTTTCTCCACACTGCTATCAGTACCTATTCTAAGGACTGGGACACATGTGAGATCCCCACTGGTGTCGGCCGGGGCAGCCGACATGCGCAACATGGCCGGTTAGCTCAGCTGGTTAGAGCGTGGTGCTAATAACGCCAAGGTTGCGGGTTCGATCCCCGTACGGGCCAGTCCGTCTCCTCTTTTTTGACCGTACCAGTCTCAAACTCCTTTTTCTCCCTACTGCCTAGATCTGGTGGGTGGAAATTGCTGCTGTCTTCATTTAAGCAGGTTACCGTGATGGCAAGCACCATACCCATTCCTCGTTAGTATAGTGGTGAGTATCCCCGCCTGTCACGCGAGAGACCGGGGTTCGATTCCCCGACGGGGAGGCAATTGTTTTCTTTGTGCACCAAAGAAAACTCAGGAAAAAGGAATCCAAAGTCTTAAGTCTCCAGAGTCTCCAGAGTCTCCATGGAAATAAAGATGGAATTTTAAAAAGAGATCTACAAAAAAAGAAGCCATTAAGTCGTTGCACAGAGAGAACCCACACTTATCCTACCTCAGTTTCCTGAAGGTTTAAGCTGAAAAACTCTGTAGATATCCCCAATCCATGGAGCGAATAGGCCGAAACCACATGCCGAAAGGAGCCCGCTGAGATTGGCCAGGGGAAACAAACGTCCGTACGGGAGATGCCCACGGACAGAGCCTTATTTAATGGATTCCTGACATTAGTTTGCAGCAGAGCATAACGTAGACGTTCAGCGACTGATTTTGTCACCTGGGACCCTTTTTCCCAAAGTCATGAGTTAGAAAACTAAGGAAAAAGGAGGTAAAATCCTAGAGGGAGCGTAAGGAACCTTAAAGGTAGAAAGAAACCAAAGTCTTAAGTCTCCAGAGACTCCATGGAAATAAAGATGGAAATTTAAAAAGAGATCTACAAAAAAAGAAGCCATTAAGTTGTTGCACCGAGAGAACCCACACTTATCCTACCTCAGTTTCCTTAAGGTTTAAGCTGAAAAACTCTGTAGATATCCCCAATCCATGGAGCGAATAGGCCGAAACCACATGCCGAAAGGAGCCCGCTGAGATTGGCCAGGGGAAACAAACGTCCGTACGGGAGATGCCCATGGCCAGAGCCTTATCCAATGGATTCCTGACATTAGTTTGCAGCACAGCATATACCAGAGTCAATAACTTGTAAAGTAGACGGTCAGCGACTGATTTCGTCACCTGGGACCCGTTTGCCCAAAGTCATGAGTTAGTTGCAGCTGAAATGCGGACTGCAGCTTTCCCTCAATCACTGGCGCTACAACAAGGCCCCGTGTAGCCCATGCCTAAGGCCTATGGCTTTTAGATTGCAAACTCTTCCAGGTGCCGTGTTATTTCCTATACTTTCTGATTCCTTCTCTTGTGGAATAAAGTTTCGAATACAGTTCCCAGTTCAAAGTCAGCCCTAGCACTCGTGATGTCGCCTCTGACAAGGACAGAGAAAGAGACACCCTTCCCTTTCTCCACACTGCTATCAGTACCTATTCTAAGGACTGGGACACATGTGAGATCCCCACTGGTGTCGGCCGGGGCAGCCGACATGCGCAACATGGCCGGTTAGCTCAGCTGGTTAGAGCGTGGTGCTAATAACGCCAAGGTCGCGGGTTCGATCCCCGTACGGGCCAGTCCGTCTCCTCTTTTTTGACCGTACCAGTCTCAAACTCCTTTTTCTCCCTACTGCTCTGCCCACATGCCGAAAGGAGCCCGCTGAGATTGGCCAGGGGAAACAAACGTCCGTACGGGAGATGCCCACGGACAGAGCCTTATTTAATGGATTCCTGACATTAGTTTGCAGCAGAGCATAACGTAGACGTTCAGCGACTGATTTTGTCACCTGGGACCCTTTTTCCCAAAGTCATGAGTTAGAAAACTAAGGAAAAAGGAGGTAAAATCCTAGAGGGAGCGTAAGGAACCTTAAAGGTAGAAAGAAACCAAAGTCTTAAGTCTCCAGAGACTCCATGGAAATAAAGATGGAAATTTAAAAAGAGATCTACAAAAAAAGAAGCCATTAAGTTGTTGCACCGAGAGAACCCACACTTATCCTACCTCAGTTTCCTTAAGGTTTAAGCTGAAAAACTCTGTAGATATCCCCAATCCATGGAGCGAATAGGCCGAAACCACATGCCGAATGGAGCCCGCTGAGATTGGCCAGGGGAAACAAACGTCCGTATGGGAGATGCCCACGGCCAGAGCCTTATCCAATGGATTCCTGACATTAGTTTGCAGCACAGCATATACCAGAGTCAATAACTTGTAAAGTAGACGGTCAGCGACTGATTTCGTCACCTGGGACCCGTTTGCCCAAAGTCATGAGTTAGTTGCAGCTGAAATGCGGACTGCAGCTTTCCCTCAATCACTGGCGCTACAACAAGGCCCCGTGTAGCCCATGCCTAAGGCCTATGGCTTTTAGATTGCAAACTCTTCCAGGTGCCGTGTTATTTCCTATACTTTCTGCTTCCTTCTCTTGTGGAATAAAGTTTCGAATACAGTTCCCAGTTCACAGTCAGCCCTAGCACTCGTGATGTCGCCTCTGACAAGGACAGAGAAAGAGACACCCTTCCCTTTCTCCACACTGCTATCAGTACCTATTCTAAGGACTGGGACACATGTGAGATCCCCACTGGTGTCGGCCGGGGCAGCCGACATGCGCAGCATGGCCGGTTAGCTCAGCTGGTTAGAGCGTGGTGCTAATAACGCCAAGGTCGCGGGTTCGATCCCCGTAAGGGCCAGTCCGTCTCCTCTTTTTTGACCGTACCAGTCTCAAACTCCTTTTTCTCCCTACTGCCTAGATCTGGTGGGTGGAAATTGCTGCTGTCTTCATTTAAGCAGGTTACCGTGATGGCAAGCACCATACCCATTCCTCGTTAGTATAGTGGTGAGTATCCCCGCCTGTCACGCGGGAGACCGGGGTTCGATTCCCCGACGGGGAGGCAATTGTTTTCTTTGTGCACCAAAGAAAACTCAGGAAAAAGGAGTCTTAAGTCTCCAGAGTCTCCAGAGTCTCCATGGAAATAAAGATGGAATTTTAAAAAGAGATCTACAAAAAAAGAAGCCATTAAGTCGTTGCACAGAGAGAACCCACACTTATCCTACCTCAGTTTCCTGAAGGTTTAAGCTGAAAAACTCTGTAGATATCCCCAATCCATGGAGCGAATAGGCCGAAACCACATGCCGAAAGGAGCCCGCTGAGATTGGCCAGGGGAAACAAACGTCCGTATGGGAGATGCCCACGGACAGAGCCTTATTTAATGGATTCCTGACATTAGTTTGCAGCAGAGCATAACGTAGACGTTCAGCGACTGATTTTGTCACCTGGGACCCGTTTTCCCAAAGTCATGAGTTAGAAAACTAAGGAAAAAGGAGGTAAAATCCTAGAGAGAGCGTCAGGAACCTTAAAGGTAGAAAGAAACCAAAGTCTTAAGTCTCCAGAGACTCCATGGAAATAAAGATGGAAATTTAAAAAGAGATCTACAAAAAAAGAAGCCATTAAGTCGTTGCACCGAGAGAACCCACACTTATCCTACCTCAGTTTCCTTAAGGTTTAAGCTGAAAAACTCTGTAGATATCCCCAATCCATGGAGCGAATAGGCCGAAACCACATGCCGAAAGGAGCCCGCTGAGATTGGCCAGGGGAAACAAACGTCCGTACGGGAGATGCCCACGGCCAGAGCCTTATCCAATGGATTCCTGACATTAGTTTGCAGCACAGCATATACCAGAGTCAATAACTTGTAAAGTAGACGGTCAGCGACTGATTTCGTCACCTGGGACCCGTTTGCCCAAAGTCATGAGTTAGTTGCAGCTGAAATGCGGACTGCAGCTTTCCCTCAATCACTGGCGCTACAACAAGGCCCCGTGTAGCCCATGCCTAAGGCCTATGGCTTTTAGATTGCAAACTCTTCCAGGTGCCGTGTTATTTCCTATACTTTCTGATTCCTTCTCTTGTGGAATAAAGTTTCGAATACAGTTCCCAGTTCACAGTCAGCCCTAGCACTCGTGATGTCGCCTCTGACAAGGACAGAGAAAGAGACACCCTTCCCTTTCTCCACACTGCTATCAGTACCTATTCTAAGGACTGGGACACATGTGAGATCCCCACTGGTGTCGGCCGGGGCAGCCGACATGCGCAACATGGCCGGTTAGCTCAGCTGGTTAGAGCGTGGTGCTAATAACGCCAAGGTCGCGGGTTCGATCCCCGTACGGGCCAGTCCGTCTCCTCTTTTTTGACCGTACCAGTCTCAAACTCCTTTTTCTCCCTACTGCCTAGATCTGGTGGGTGGAAATTGCTGCTGTCTTCATTTAAGCAGGTTACCGTGATGGCAAGCACCATACCCATTCCTCGTTAGTATAGTGGTGAGTATCCCCGCCTGTCACGCGAGAGACCGGGGTTCGATTCCCCGACGGGGAGGCAATTGTTTTCTTTGTGCACCAAAGAAAACTCAGGAAAAAGGAATCCAAAGTCTTAAGTCTCCAGAGTCTCCAGAGTCTCCATGGAAATAAAGATGGAATTTTAAAAAGAGATCTACAAAAAAAGAAGCCATTAAGTCGTTGCACAGAGAGAACCCACACTTATCCTACCTCAGTTTCCTGAAGGTTTAAGCTGAAAAACTCTGTAGATATCCCCAATCCATGGAGCGAATAGGCCGAAACCACATGCCGAAAGGAGCCCGCTGAGATTGGCCAGGGGAAACAAACGTCCGTACGGGAGATGCCCACGGACAGAGCCTTATTTAATGGATTCCTGACATTAGTTTGCAGCAGAGCATAACGTAGACGTTCAGCGACTGATTTTGTCACCTGGGACCCTTTTTCCCAAAGTCATGAGTTAGAAAACTAAGGAAAAAGGAGGTAAAATCCTAGAGGGAGCGTAAGGAACCTTAAAGGTAGAAAGAAACCAAAGTCTTAAGTCTCCAGAGACTCCATGGAAATAAAGATGGAAATTTAAAAAGAGATCTACAAAAAAAGAAGCCATTAAGTTGTTGCACCGAGAGAACCCACACTTATCCTACCTCAGTTTCCTTAAGGTTTAAGCTGAAAAACTCTGTAGATATCCCCAATCCATGGAGCGAATAGGCCGAAACCACATGCCGAAAGGAGCCCGCTGAGATTGGCCAGGGGAAACAAACGTCCGTACGGGAGATGCCCATGGCCAGAGCCTTATCCAATGGATTCCTGACATTAGTTTGCAGCACAGCATATACCAGAGTCAATAACTTGTAAAGTAGACGGTCAGCGACTGATTTCGTCACCTGGGACCCGTTTGCCCAAAGTCATGAGTTAGTTGCAGCTGAAATGCGGACTGCAGCTTTCCCTCAATCACTGGCGCTACAACAAGGCCCCGTGTAGCCCATGCCTAAGGCCTATGGCTTTTAGATTGCAAACTCTTCCAGGTGCCGTGTTATTTCCTATACTTTCTGATTCCTTCTCTTGTGGAATAAAGTTTCGAATACAGTTCCCAGTTCAAAGTCAGCCCTAGCACTCGTGATGTCGCCTCTGACAAGGACAGAGAAAGAGACACCCTTCCCTTTCTCCACACTGCTATCAGTACCTATTCTAAGGACTGGGACACATGTGAGATCCCCACTGGTGTCGGCCGGGGCAGCCGACATGCGCAACATGGCCGGTTAGCTCAGCTGGTTAGAGCGTGGTGCTAATAACGCCAAGGTCGCGGGTTCGATCCCCGTACGGGCCAGTCCGTCTCCTCTTTTTTGACCGTACCAGTCTCAAACTCCTTTTTCTCCCTACTGCTCTGCCCACATGCCGAAAGGAGCCCGCTGAGATTGGCCAGGGGAAACAAACGTCCGTACGGGAGATGCCCACGGACAGAGCCTTATTTAATGGATTCCTGACATTAGTTTGCAGCAGAGCATAACGTAGACGTTCAGCGACTGATTTTGTCACCTGGGACCCTTTTTCCCAAAGTCATGAGTTAGAAAACTAAGGAAAAAGGAGGTAAAATCCTAGAGGGAGCGTAAGGAACCTTAAAGGTAGAAAGAAACCAAAGTCTTAAGTCTCCAGAGACTCCATGGAAATAAAGATGGAAATTTAAAAAGAGATCTACAAAAAAAGAAGCCATTAAGTTGTTGCACCGAGAGAACCCACACTTATCCTACCTCAGTTTCCTTAAGGTTTAAGCTGAAAAACTCTGTAGATATCCCCAATCCATGGAGCGAATAGGCCGAAACCACATGCCGAATGGAGCCCGCTGAGATTGGCCAGGGGAAACAAACGTCCGTATGGGAGATGCCCACGGCCAGAGCCTTATCCAATGGATTCCTGACATTAGTTTGCAGCACAGCATATACCAGAGTCAATAACTTGTAAAGTAGACGGTCAGCGACTGATTTCGTCACCTGGGACCCGTTTGCCCAAAGTCATGAGTTAGTTGCAGCTGAAATGCGGACTGCAGCTTTCCCTCAATCACTGGCGCTACAACAAGGCCCCGTGTAGCCCATGCCTAAGGCCTATGGCTTTTAGATTGCAAACTCTTCCAGGTGCCGTGTTATTTCCTATACTTTCTGATTCCTTCTCTTGTGGAATAAAGTTTCGAATACAGTTCCCAGTTCACAGTCAGCCCTAGCACTCGTGATGTCGCCTCTGACAAGGACAGAGAAAGAGACACCCTTCCCTTTCTCCACACTGCTATCAGTACCTATTCTAAGGACTGGGACACATGTGAGATCCCCACTGGTGTCGGCCGGGGCAGCCGACATGCGCAGCATGGCCGGTTAGCTCAGCTGGTTAGAGCGTGGTGCTAATAACGCCAAGGTCGCGGGTTCGATCCCCGTACGGGCCAGTCCGTCTCCTCTTTTTTGACCGTACCAGTCTCAAACTCCTTTTTCTCCCTACTGCCTAGATCTGGTGGGTGGAAATTGCTGCTGTCTTCATTTAAGCAGGTTACCGTGATGGCAAGCACCATACCCATTCCTCGTTAGTATAGTGGTGAGTATCCCCGCCTGTCACGCGGGAGACCGGGGTTCGATTCCCCGACGGGGAGGCAATTGTTTTCTTTGTGCACCAAAGAAAACTCAGGAAAAAGGAGTCTTAAGTCTCCAGAGTCTCCAGAGTCTCCATGGAAATAAAGATGGAATTTTAAAAAGAGATCTACAAAAAAAGAAGCCATTAAGTCGTTGCACAGAGAGAACCCACACTTATCCTACCTCAGTTTCCTGAAGGTTTAAGCTGAAAAACTCTGTAGATATCCCCAATCCATGGAGCGAATAGGCCGAAACCACATGCCGAAAGGAGCCCGCTGAGATTGGCCAGGGGAAACAAACGTCCGTATGGGAGATGCCCACGGACAGAGCCTTATTTAATGGATTCCTGACATTAGTTTGCAGCAGAGCATAACGTAGACGTTCAGCGACTGATTTTGTCACCTGGGACCCGTTTTCCCAAAGTCATGAGTTAGAAAACTAAGGAAAAAGGAGGTAAAATCCTAGAGAGAGCGTCAGGAACCTTAAAGGTAGAAAGAAACCAAAGTCTTAAGTCTCCAGAGACTCCATGGAAATAAAGATGGAAATTTAAAAAGAGATCTACAAAAAAAGAAGCCATTAAGTCGTTGCACCGAGAGAACCCACACTTATCCTACCTCAGTTTCCTTAAGGTTTAAGCTGAAAAACTCTGTAGATATCCCCAATCCATGGAGCGAATAGGCCGAAACCACATGCCGAAAGGAGCCCGCTGAGATTGGCCAGGGGAAACAAACGTCCGTACGGGAGATGCCCACGGCCAGAGCCTTATCCAATGGATTCCTGACATTAGTTTGCAGCACAGCATATACCAGAGTCAATAACTTGTAAAGTAGACGGTCAGCGACTGATTTCGTCACCTGGGACCCGTTTGCCCAAAGTCATGAGTTAGTTGCAGCTGAAATGCGGACTGCAGCTTTCCCTCAATCACTGGCGCTACAACAAGGCCCCGTGTAGCCCATGCCTAAGGCCTATGGCTTTTAGATTGCAAACTCTTCCAGGTGCCGTGTTATTTCCTATACTTTCTGATTCCTTCTCTTGTGGAATAAAGTTTCGAATACAGTTCCCAGTTCACAGTCAGCCCTAGCACTCGTGATGTCGCCTCTGACAAGGACAGAGAAAGAGACACCCTTCCCTTTCTCCACACTGCTATCAGTACCTATTCTAAGGACTGGGACACATGTGAGATCCCCACTGGTGTCGGCCGGGGCAGCCGACATGCGCAACATGGCCGGTTAGCTCAGCTGGTTAGAGCGTGGTGCTAATAACGCCAAGGTCGCGGGTTCGATCCCCGTACGGGCCAGTCCGTCTCCTCTTTTTTGACCGTACCAGTCTCAAACTCCTTTTTCTCCCTACTGCCTAGATCTGGTGGGTGGAAATTGCTGCTGTCTTCATTTAAGCAGGTTACCGTGATGGCAAGCACCATACCCATTCCTCGTTAGTATAGTGGTGAGTATCCCCGCCTGTCACGCGAGAGACCGGGGTTCGATTCCCCGACGGGGAGGCAATTGTTTTCTTTGTGCACCAAAGAAAACTCAGGAAAAAGGAATCCAAAGTCTTAAGTCTCCAGAGTCTCCAGAGTCTCCATGGAAATAAAGATGGAATTTTAAAAAGAGATCTACAAAAAAAGAAGCCATTAAGTCGTTGCACAGAGAGAACCCACACTTATCCTACCTCAGTTTCCTGAAGGTTTAAGCTGAAAAACTCTGTAGATATCCCCAATCCATGGAGCGAATAGGCCGAAACCACATGCCGAAAGGAGCCCGCTGAGATTGGCCAGGGGAAACAAACGTCCGTACGGGAGATGCCCACGGACAGAGCCTTATTTAATGGATTCCTGACATTAGTTTGCAGCAGAGCATAACGTAGACGTTCAGCGACTGATTTTGTCACCTGGGACCCTTTTTCCCAAAGTCATGAGTTAGAAAACTAAGGAAAAAGGAGGTAAAATCCTAGAGGGAGCGTAAGGAACCTTAAAGGTAGAAAGAAACCAAAGTCTTAAGTCTCCAGAGACTCCATGGAAATAAAGATGGAAATTTAAAAAGAGATCTACAAAAAAAGAAGCCATTAAGTTGTTGCACCGAGAGAACCCACACTTATCCTACCTCAGTTTCCTTAAGGTTTAAGCTGAAAAACTCTGTAGATATCCCCAATCCATGGAGCGAATAGGCCGAAACCACATGCCGAAAGGAGCCCGCTGAGATTGGCCAGGGGAAACAAACGTCCGTACGGGAGATGCCCATGGCCAGAGCCTTATCCAATGGATTCCTGACATTAGTTTGCAGCACAGCATATACCAGAGTCAATAACTTGTAAAGTAGACGGTCAGCGACTGATTTCGTCACCTGGGACCCGTTTGCCCAAAGTCATGAGTTAGTTGCAGCTGAAATGCGGACTGCAGCTTTCCCTCAATCACTGGCGCTACAACAAGGCCCCGTGTAGCCCATGCCTAAGGCCTATGGCTTTTAGATTGCAAACTCTTCCAGGTGCCGTGTTATTTCCTATACTTTCTGATTCCTTCTCTTGTGGAATAAAGTTTCGAATACAGTTCCCAGTTCAAAGTCAGCCCTAGCACTCGTGATGTCGCCTCTGACAAGGACAGAGAAAGAGACACCCTTCCCTTTCTCCACACTGCTATCAGTACCTATTCTAAGGACTGGGACACATGTGAGATCCCCACTGGTGTCGGCCGGGGCAGCCGACATGCGCAACATGGCCGGTTAGCTCAGCTGGTTAGAGCGTGGTGCTAATAACGCCAAGGTCGCGGGTTCTATCCCCGTACGGGCCAGTCCGTCTCCTCTTTTTTGACCGTACCAGTCTCAAACTCCTTTTTCTCCCTACTGCTCTGCCCACATGCCGAAAGGAGCCCGCTGAGATTGGCCAGGGGAAACAAACGTCCGTACGGGAGATGCCCACGGACAGAGCCTTATTTAATGGATTCCTGACATTAGTTTGCAGCAGAGCATAACGTAGACGTTCAGCGACTGATTTTGTCACCTGGGACCCTTTTTCCCAAAGTCATGAGTTAGAAAACTAAGGAAAAAGGAGGTAAAATCCTAGAGGGAGCGTAAGGAACCTTAAAGGTAGAAAGAAACCAAAGTCTTAAGTCTCCAGAGACTCCATGGAAATAAAGATGGAAATTTAAAAAGAGATCTACAAAAAAAGAAGCCATTAAGTTGTTGCACCGAGAGAACCCACACTTATCCTACCTCAGTTTCCTTAAGGTTTAAGCTGAAAAACTCTGTAGATATCCCCAATCCATGGAGCGAATAGGCCGAAACCACATGCCGAATGGAGCCCGCTGAGATTGGCCAGGGGAAACAAACGTCCGTATGGGAGATGCCCACGGCCAGAGCCTTATCCAATGGATTCCTGACATTAGTTTGCAGCACAGCATATACCAGAGTCAATAACTTGTAAAGTAGACGGTCAGCGACTGATTTCGTCACCTGGGACCCGTTTGCCCAAAGTCATGAGTTAGTTGCAGCTGAAATGCGGACTGCAGCTTTCCCTCAATCACTGGCGCTACAACAAGGCCCCGTGTAGCCCATGCCTAAGGCCTATGGCTTTTAGATTGCAAACTCTTCCAGGTGCCGTGTTATTTCCTATACTTTCTGATTCCTTCTCTTGTGGAATAAAGTTTCGAATACAGTTCCCAGTTCACAGTCAGCCCTAGCACTCGTGATGTCGCCTCTGACAAGGACAGAGAAAGAGACACCCTTCCCTTTCTCCACACTGCTATCAGTACCTATTCTAAGGACTGGGACACATGTGAGATCCCCACTGGTGTCGGCCGGGGCAGCCGACATGCGCAACATGGCCGGTTAGCTCAGCTGGTTAGAGCGTGGTGCTAATAACGCCAAGGTCGCGGGTTCGATCCCCGTGCGGGCCAGTCCGTCTCCTCTTTTTTGACCGTACCAGTCTCAAACTCCTTTTTCTCCCTACTGCCTAGATCTGGTGGGTGGAAATTGCTGCTGTCTTCATTTAAGCAGGTTACCGTGATGGCAAGCACCATACCCATTCCTCGTTAGTATAGTGGTAAGTATCCCCGCCTGTCACGCGGGAGACCGGGGTTCGATTCCCCGACGGGGGGGCAATTGTTTTCTTTGTGCACCAGAGAAAACTCAGGAAAAAGGAATCCAAAGTCTTAAGTCTCCAGAGTCTCCAGAGTCTCCATGGAAATAAAGATAGAATTTTAAAAAGAGATCTACAAAAAAAGAAGCCATTAAGTCGTTGCACAGAGAGAACCCACACTTATCCTACCTCAGTTTCCTGAAGGTTTAAGTACCTATAGGTACTGCTATCAGTACCTATTCTAAGGACTGGGACACATGTGAGATCCCCACTGGTGTCGGCCGGGGCAGCCGACATGCGCAACATGGCCGGTTAGCTCAGCTGGTTAGAGCGTGGTGCTAATAACGCCAAGGTCGCGGGTTCGATCCCCGTACGGGCCAGTCCGTCTCCTCTTTTTTGACCGTACCAGTCTCAAACTCCTTTTTCTCCCTACTGCCTAGATCTGGTGGGTGGAAATTGCTGCTGTCTTCATTTAAGCAGGTTACCGTGATGGCAAGCACCATACCCATTCCTCGTTAGTATAGTGGTGAGTATCCCCGCCTGTCACGCGGGAGACCGGGGTTCGATTCCCCGACGGGGAGGCAATTGTTTTCTTTGTGCACCAAAGAAAACTCAGGAAAAAGGAATCCAAAGTCTTAAATCTCCAGAGTCTCCAGAGTCTCCATGGAAATAAAGATGGAATTTTAAAAAGAGATCTACAAAAAAAGAAGCCATTAAGTCGTTGCACAGAGAGAACCCACACTTATCCTACCTCAGTTTCCTGAAGGTTTAAGCTGAAAAACTCTGTAGATATCCCCAATCCATGGAGCGAATAGGCCGAAACCACATGCCGAAAGGAGCCCGCTGAGATTGGCCAGGGGAAACAAACGTCCGTACGGGAGATGCCCACGGACAGAGCCTTATTTAATGGATTCCTGACATTAGTTTGCAGCAGAGCATAACGTAGACGTTCAGCGACTGATTTTGTCACCTGGGACCCTTTTTCCCAAAGTCATGAGTTAGAAAACTAAGGAAAAAGGAGGTAAAATCCTAGAGGGAGCGTAAGGAACCTTAAAGGTAGAAAGAAACCAAAGTCTTAAGTCTCCAAAGACTCCATGGAAATAAAGATGGAAATTTAAAAAGAGATCTACAAAAAAAGAAGCCATTAAGTTGTTGCACCGAGAGAACCCACACTTATCCTACCTCAGTTTCCTTAAGGTTTAAGCTGAAAAACTCTGTAGATATCCCCAATCCATGGAGCGAATAGGCCGAAACCACATGCCGAAAGGAGTCCGCTGAGATTGGCCAGGGGAAACAAACGTCCGTACGGGAGATGCCCACGGCCAGAGCCTTATCCAATGGATTCCTGACATTAGTTTGCAGCACAGCATATACCAGAGTCAATAACTTGTAAAGTAGACGGTCAGCGACTGATTTCGTCACCTGGGACCCGTTTGCCCAAAGTCATGAGTTAGTTGCAGCTGAAATGCGGACTGCAGCTTTCCCTCAATCACTGGCGCTACAACAAGGCCCCGTGTAGCCCATGCCTAAGGCCTATGGCTTTTAGATTGCAAACTCTTCCAGGTGCCGTGTTATTTCCTATACTTTCTGATTCCTTCTCTTGTGGAATAAAGTTTCGAATACAGTTCCCAGTTCACAGTCAGCCCTAGCACTCGTGATGTCGCCTCTGACAAGGACAGAGAAAGAGACACCCTTCCCTTTCTCCACACTGCTATCAGTACCTATTCTAAGGACTGTGACACATGTGAGATCCCCACTGGTGTCGGCCGGGGCAGCCGACATGCGCAACATGGCCGGTTAGCTCAGCTGGTTAGAGCGTGGTGCTAATAACGCCAAGGTCGCGGGTTCGATCCCCGTACGGGCCAGTCCGTCTCCTCTTTTTTGACCGTACCAGTCTCAAACTCCTTTTTCTCCCTACTGCCTAGATCTGGTGGGTGGAAATTGCTGCTGTCTTCATTTAAGCAGGTTACCGTGATGGCAAGCACCATACCCATTCCTCGTTAGTATAGTGGTGAGTATCCCCGCCTGTCACGCGGGAGACCGGGGTTCGATTCCCCGACGGGGAGGCAATTGTTTTCTTTGTGCACCAAAGAAAACTCAGGAAAAAGGAATCCAAAGTCTTAAGTCTCCAGAGTCTCCAGAGTCTCCATGGAAATAAAGATGGAATTTTAAAAAGAGATTTACAAAAAAAGAAGCCATTAAGTCGTTGCACAGAGAGAACCCACACTTATCCTACCTCAGTTTCCTGAAGGTTTAAGCTGAAAAACTCTGTAGATATCCCCAATCCATGGAGCGAATAGGCCGAAACCACATGCCGAAAGGAGCCCGCTGAGATTGGCCAGGGGAAACAAACGTCCGTACGGGAGATGCCCACGGACAGAGCCTTATTTAATGGATTCCTGACATTAGTTTGCAGCAGAGCATAACGTAGACGTTCAGCGACTGATTTTGTCACCTGGGACCCTTTTTCCCAAAGTCATTAGTTAGAAAACTAAGGAAAAAGGAGCTAAAATCCTAGAGGGAGCGTAAGGAACCTTAAAGGTAGAAAGAAACCAAAGTCTTAAGTCTCCAGAGTCTCCATGGAAATAAAGATGGAATTTTAAAAAGAGATCTACAAAAAAAGAAGCCATTAAGTTGTTGCACAGAGAGAACCCACACTTATCCTACCTCAGTTTCCTGAAGGTTTAAGCTGAAAAACTCTGTAGATATCCCCAATCCATGGAGCGAATAGGCCGAAACCACATGCCGAAAGGAGCCCGCTGAGATTGGCCAGGGGAAACAAACGTCCGTACGGGAGATGCCCACGGACAGAGCCTTATTTAATGGATTCCTGACATTAGTTTGCAGCAGAGCATAACGTAGACGTTCAGCGACTGATTTTGTCACCTGGGACCCTTTTTCCCAAAGTCATGAGTTAGAAAACTAAGGAAAAAGGAGGTAAAATCCTAGAGGGAGCGTAAGGAACCTTAAAGGTAGAAAGAAACCAAAGTCTTAAGTCTCCAGAGACTCCATGGAAATAAAGATGGAAATTTAAAAAGAGATCTACAAAAAAAGAAGCCATTAGGTTGTTGCACCGAGAGAACCCACACTTATCCTACCTCAGTTTCCTTAAGGTTTAAGCTGAAAAACTCTGTAGATATCCCCAATCCATGGAGCGAATAGGCCGAAACCACATGCCGAAAGGAGCCCGCTGAGATTGGCCAGGGGAAACAAACGTCCGTACGGGAGATGCCCACGGCCAGAGCCTTATCCAATGGATTCCTGACATTAGTTTGCAGCACAGCATATACCAGAGTCAATAACTTGTAAAGTAGACGGTCAGCGACTGATTTCGTCACCTGGGACCCGTGTGCCCAAAGTCATGAGTTAGTTGCAGCTGAAATGCGGACTGCAGCTTTCCCTCAATCACTGGCGCTACAACAAGGCCCCGTGTAGCCCATGCCTAAGGCCTATGGCTTTTAGATTGCAAACTCTTCCAGGTGCCGTGTTATTTCCTATACTTTCTGATTCCTTCTCTTGTGGAATAAAGTTTTGAATACAGTTCCCAGTTCACAGTCAGCCCTAGCACTCGTGATGTCGCCTCTGACAAGGACAGAGAAAGAGACACCCTTCCCTTTCTCCACACTGCTATCAGTACCTATTCTAAGGACTGTGACACATGTGAGATCCCCACTGGTGTCGGCCGGGGCAGCCGACATGCGCAACATGGCCGGTTAGCTCAGCTGGTTAGAGCGTGGTGCTAATAACGCCAAGGTCGCGGGTTCGATCCCCGTACGGGCCAGTCCGTCTCCTCTTTTTTGACCGTACCAGTCTCAAACTCCTTTTTCTCCCTACTGCCTAGATCTGGTGGGTGGAAATTGCTGCTGTCTTCATTTAAGCAGGTTACCGTGATGGCAAGCACCATACCCATTCCTCGTTAGTATAGTGGTGAGTATCCCCGCCTGTCACGCGGGAGACCGGGGTTCGATTCCCCGACGGGGAGGCAATTGTTTTCTTTGTGCACCAAAGAAAACTCAGGAAAAAGGAATCCAAAGTCTTAAGTCTCCAGAGTCTCCAGAGTCTCCATGGAAATAAAGATGGAATTTTAAAAAGAGATCTACAAAAAAAGAAGCCATTAAGTCGTTGCACAGAGAGAACCCACACTTATCCTACCTCAGTTTCCTTAAGGTTTAAGCTGAAAAACTCTGTAGATATCCCCAATCCATGGAGCGAATAGGCCGAAACCACATGCCGAAAGGAGCCCGCTGAGATTGGCCAGGGGAAACAAACGTCCGTACGGGAGATGCCCACGGCCAGAGCCTTATCCAATGGATTCCTGACATTAGTTTGCAGCACAGCATATACCAGAGTCAATAACTTGTAAAGTAGACGGTCAGCGACTGATTTTGTCACCTGGGACCTGTGTGCCCAAAGTCATGAGTTAGTTGCAGCTGAAATGCGGACTGCAGCTTTCCCTCAATCACTGGCGCTACAACAAGGCCCCGTGTAGCCCATGCCTAAGGCCTATGGCTTTTAGATTGCAAACTCTTCCAGGTGCCGTGTTATTTCCTATACTTTCTGATTCCTTCTCTTGTGGAATAAAGTTTTGAATACAGTTCCCAGTTCACAGTCAGCCCTAGCACTCGTGATGTCGCCTCTGACAAGGACAGAGAAAGAGACACCCTTCCCTTTCTCCACACTGCTATCAGTACCTATTCTAAGGACTGTGACACATGTGAGATCCCCACTGGTGTCGGCCGGGGCATCCGACATGCGCAACATGGCCGGTTAGCTCAGCTGGTTAGAGCGTGGTGCTAATAACGCCAAGGTCGCGGGTTCGATCCCCGTACGGGCCAGTCCGTCTCCTCTTTTTTGACCGTACCAGTCTCAAACTCCTTTTTCTCCCTACTGCCTAGATCTGGTGGGTGGAAATTGCTGCTGTCTTCATTTAAGCAGGTTACCGTGATGGCAAGCACCATACCCATTCCTCGTTAGTATAGTGGTGAGTATCCCCGCCTGTCACGCGGGAGACCGGGGTTCGATTCCCCGACGGGGAGGCAATTGTTTTCTTTATGCACCAAAGAAAACTCAGGAAAAAGGAATCCAAAGTCTTAAGTCTCCAGAGTCTCCAGAGTCTCCATGGAAATAAAGATGGAATTTTAAAAAGAGATCTACAAAAAAAGAAGCCATTAAGTTGTTGCACAGAGAGAACCCACACTTATCCTACCTCAGTTTCCTGAAGGTTTAAGCTGAAAAACTCTGTAGATATCCCCAATCCATGGAGCGAATAGGCCGAAACCACATGCCGAAAGGAGCCCGCTGAGATTGGCCAGGGGAAACAAACGTCCGTACGGGAGATGCCCACGGACAGAGCCTTATTTAATGGATTCCTGACATTAGTTTGCAGCAGAGCATAACGTAGACGTTCAGCGACTGATTTTGTCACCTGGGACCCTTTTTCCCAAAGTCATGAGTTAGAAAACTAAGGAAAAAGGAGGTAAAATTCTAGAGGGAGCGTAAGGAACCTTAAAGGTAGAAAGAAACCAAAGTCTTAAGTCTCCAGAGACTCCAAGGAAATAAAGATGGAAATTTAAAAAGAGATCTACAAAAAAAGAAGCCATTAAGTTGTTGCACCGAGAGAACCCACACTTATCCTACCTCAGTTTCCTTAAGGTTTAAGCTGAAAAACTCTGTAGATATCCCCAATCCATGGAGCGAATAGGCCGAAACCACATGCCGAAAGGAGCCCACTGAGATTGGCCAGGGGAAACAAACGTCCGTACGGGAGATGCCCACGGCCAGAGCCTTATCCAATGGATTCCTGACATTAGTTTGCAGCACAGCATATACCAGAGTCAATAACTTGTAAAGTAGACGGTCAGCGACTGATTTCGTCACCTGGGACCCGTGTGCCCAAAGTCATGAGTTAGTTGCAGCTGAAATGCGGACTGCAGCTTTCCCTCAATCACTGGCGCTACAACAAGGCCCCGTGTAGCCCATGCCTAAGGCCTATGGCTTTTAGATTGCAAACTCTTCCAGGTGCCGTGTTATTTCCTATACTTTCTGATTCCTTCTCTTGTGGAATAAAGTTTCGATTACAGTTCCCAGTTCACAGTCAGCCCTAGCACTCGTGATGTCGCCTCTGACAAGGACAGAGAAAGAGACACCCTTCCCTTTCTCCACACTGCTATCAGTACCTATTCTAAGGACTGGGACACATGTGAGATCCCCACTGGTGTCGGCCGGGGCAGCCGACATGCGCAACATGGCCGGTTAGCTCAGCTGGTTAGAGCGTGGTGCTAATAACGCCAAGGTCGCGGGTTCGATCCCCGTACAGGCCAGTCCGTCTCCTCTTTTTTGACCGTACCAGTCTCAAACTCCTTTTTCTCCCTACTGCCTAGATCTGGTGGGTGGAAATTGCTGCTGTCTTCATTTAAGCAGGTTACCGTGATGGCAAGCACCATACCCATTCCTCGTTAGTATAGTGGTGAGTATCCCCGCCTGTCACGCGGGAGACCGGGGTTCGATTCCCCGACGGGGAGGCAATTGTTTTCTTTGTGCACCAAAGAAAACTCAGGAAAAAGGAATCCAAAGTCTTAAGTCTCCAGAGTCTCCAGAGTCTCCATGGAAATAAAGATGGAATTTTAAAAAGAGATCTACAAAAAAAGAAGCCATTAAGTCGTTGCACAGAGAGAACCCACACTTATCCTACCTCAGTTTCCTGAAGGTTTAAGCTGAAAAACTCTGTAGATATCCCCAATCCATGGAGCGAATAGGCCGAAACCACATGCCGAAAGGAGCCCACTGAGATTGGCCAGGGGAAACAAACGTCCGTACGGGAGATGACCACGGACAGAGCCTTATTTAATGGATTCCTGACATTAGTTTGCAGCAGAGCATAACGTAGACGTTCAGCGACTTATTTTGTCACCTGGGACCCTTTTTCCCAAAGTCATGAGTTAGAAAACTAAGGAAGAAGGAGGTAAAATCCTAGAGGGAGCGTAAGGAACCTTAAAGGTAGAAAGAAACCAAAGTCTTAAGTCTCCAGAGTCTCCATGGAAATAAAGATGGAATTTTAAAAAGAGATCTACAAAAAAAGAAGCCATTAAGTTGTTGCACAGAGAGAACCCACACTTATCCTACCTCAGTTTCCTGAAGGTTTAAGCTGAAAAACTCTGTAGATATCCCCAATCCATGGAGCGAATAGGCCGAAACCACATGCCGAAAGGAGCCCGCTGAGATTGGCCAGGGGAAACAAACGTCCGTACGGGAGATGCCCACGGACAGAGCCTTATTTAATGGATTCCTGACATTAGTTTGCAGCAGAGCATAACGTAGACGTTCAGCGACTGATTTTGTCACCTGGGACCCTTTTTCCCAAAGTCATGAGTTAGAAAACTAAGGAAAAAGGAGGTAAAATCCTAGAGGGAGCGTAAGGAACCTTAAAGGTAGAAAGAAACCAAAGTCTTAAGTCTCCAGAGACTCCATGGAAATAAAGATGGAAATTTAAAAAGAGATCTACAAAAAAAGAAGCCATTAAGTTGTTGCACCGAGAGAACCCACACTTATCCTACCTCAGTTTCCTTAAGGTTTAAGCTGAAAAACTCTGTAGATATCCCCAATCCATGGAGCGAATAGGCCGAAACCACATGCCGAAAGGAGCCCGCTGAGATTGGCCAGGGGAAACAAACGTCCGTACGGGAGATGCCCACGGCCAGAGCCTTATCCAATGGATTCCTGACATTAGTTTGCAGCACAGCATATACCAGAGTCAATAACTTGTAAAGTAGACGGTCAGCGACTGATTTCGTCACCTAGGACCCGTTTGCCCAAAGTCATGAGTTAGTTGCAGCTGAAATGCGGACTGCAGCTTTCCCTCAATCACTGGCGCTACAACAAGGCCCCGTGTAGCCCATGCCTAAGGCCTATGGCTTTTAGATTGCAAACTCTTCCAGGTGCCGTGTTATTTCCTATACTTTCTGCTTCCTTCTCTTGTGGAATAAAGTTTCGAATACAGTTCCCAGTTCACAGTCAGCCCTAGCACTCGTGATGTCGCCTCTGACAAGGACAGAGAAAGAGACACCCTTCCCTTTCTCCACACTGCTATCAGTACCTATTCTAAGGACTGGGACACATGTGAGATCCCCACTGGTGTCGGCCGGGGCAGCCGACATGCGCAACATGGCCGGTTAGCTCAGCTGGTTAGAGCGTGGTGCTAATAACGCCAAGGTCGCGGGTTCGATCCCCGTACGGGCCAGTCCGTCTCCTCTTTTTTGACCGTACCAGTCTCAAACTCCTTTTTCTCCCTACTGCCTAGATCTGGTGGGTGGAAATTGCTGCTGTCTTCATTTAAGCAGGTTACCGTGATGGCAAGCACCATACCCATTCCTCGTTAGTATAGTGGTGAGTATCCCCGCCTGTCACGCGGGAGACCGGGGTTCGATTCCCCGACGGGGAGGCAATTGTTTTCTTTATGCACCAAAGAAAACTCAGGAAAAAGGAATCCAAAGTCTTAAGTCTCCAGAGTCTCCAGAGTCTCCATGGAAATAAAGATGGAATTTTAAAAAGAGATCTACAAAAAAAGAAGCCATTAAGTCGTTGCACAGAGAGAACCCACACTTATCCTACCTCAGTTTCCTGAAGGTTTAAGCTGAAAAACTCTGTAGATATCCCCAATCCATGGAGCGAATAGGCCGAAACCACATGCCGAAAGGAGCCCGCTGAGATTGGCCAGGGGAAACAAACGTCCGTACGGGAGATGCCCACGGACAGAGCCTTATTTAATGGATTCCTGACATTAGTTTGCAGCAGAGCATAACGTAGACGTTCAGCGACTGATTTTGTCACCTGGGACCCTTTTTCCCAAAGTCATGAGTTAGAAAACTAAGGAAAAAGGAGGTAAAATCCTAGAGGGAGCGTAAGGAACCTTAAAGGTAGAAAGAAACCAAAGTCTTAAGTCTCCAGAGACTCCATGGAAATAAAGATGGAAATTTAAAAAGAGATCTACAAAAAAAGAAGCCATTAGGTTGTTGCACCGAGAGAACCCACACTTATCCTACCTCAGTTTCCTTAAGGTTTAAGCTGAAAAACTCTGTAGATATCCCCAATCCATGGAGCGAATAGGCCGAAACCACATGCCGAAAGGAGCCCGCTGAGATTGGCCAGGGGAAACAAACGTCCGTACGGGAGATGCCCACGGCCAGAGCCTTATCCAATGGATTCCTGACATTAGTTTGCAGCACAGCATATACCAGAGTCAATAACTTGTAAAGTAGACGGTCAGCGACTGATTTCGTCACCTGGGACCTGTGTGCCCAAAGTCATGAGTTAGTTGCAGCTGAAATGCGGACTGCAGCTTTCCCTCAATCACTGGCGCTACAACAAGGCCCCGTGTAGCCCATGCCTAAGGCCTATGGCTTTTAGATTGCAAACTCTTCCAGGTGCCGTGTTATTTCCTATACTTTCTGATTCCTTCTCTTGTGGAATAAAGTTTTGAATACAGTTCCCAGTTCACAGTCAGCCCTAGCACTCGTGATGTCGCCTCTGACAAGGACAGAGAAAGAGACACCCTTCCCTTTCTCCACACTGCTATCAGTACCTATTCTAAGGACTGTGACACATGTGAGATCCCCACTGGTGTCGGCCGGGGCAGCCGACATGCGCAACATGGCCGGTTAGCTCAGCTGGTTAGAGCGTGGTGCTAATAACGCCAAGGTCGCGGGTTCGATCCCCGTACGGGCCAGTCCGTCTCCTCTTTTTTGACCGTACCAGTCTCAAACTCCTTTTTCTCCCTACTGCCTAGATCTGGTGGGTGGAAATTGCTGCTGTCTTCATTTAAGCAGGTTACCGTGATGGCAAGCACCATACCCATTCCTCGTTAGTATAGTGGTGAGTATCCCCGCCTGTCACGCGGGAGACCGGGGTTCGATTCCCCGACGGGGAGGCAATTGTTTTCTTTGTGCACCAAAGAAAACTCAGGAAAAAGGAATCCAAAGTCTTAAGTCTCCAGAGTCTCCATGGAAATAAAGATGGAATTTTAAAAAGAGATCTACAAAAAAAGAAGCCATTAAGTCGTTGCACAGAGAGAACCCACACTTATCCTACCTCAGTTTCCTGAAGGTTTAAGCTGAAAAACTCTGTAGATATCCCCAATCCATGGAGCGAATAGGCCGAAACCACATGCCGAAAGGAGCCCGCTGAGATTGGCCAGGGGAAACAAACGTCCGTACGGGAGATGCCCACGGACAGAGCCTTATTTAATGGATTCCTGACATTAGTTTGCAGCAGAGCATAACGTAGACGTTCAGCGACTGATTTTGTCACCTGGGACCCTTTTTCCCAAAGTCATGAGTTAGAAAACTAAGGAAAAAGGAGGTAAAATCCTAGAGGGAGCGTAAGGAACCTTAAAGGTAGAAAGAAACCAAAGTCTTAAGTCTCCAGAGACTCCATGGAAATAAAGATGGAAATTTAAAAAGAGATCTACAAAAAAAGAAGCCATTAAGTTGTTGCACCGAGAGAACCCACACTTATCCTACCTCAGTTTCCTTAAGGTTTAAGCTGAAAAACTCTGTAGATATCCCCAATCCATGGAGCGAATAGGCCGAAACCACATGCCGAAAGGAGCCCGCTGAGATTGGCCAGGGGAAACAAACGTCCGTACGGGAGATGCCCACGGCCAGAGCCTTATCCAATGGATTCCTGACATTAGTTTGCAGCACAGCATATACCAGAGTCAATAACTTGTAAAGTAGACGGTCAGCGACTGATTTCGTCACCTGGGACCCGTTTGCCCAAAGTCATGAGTTAGTTGCAGCTGAAATGCGGACTGCAGCTTTCCCTCAATCACTGGCGCTACAACAAGGCCCCGTGTAGCCCATGCCTAAGGCCTATGGCTTTTAGATTGCAAACTCTTCCAGGTGCCGTGTTATTTCCTTTACTTTCTGATTCCTTCTCTTGTGGAATAAAGTTTCGAATACAGTTCCCAGTTCACAGTCAGCCCTAGCACTCGTGATGTCGCCTCTGACAAGGACAGAGAAAGAGACACCCTTCCCTTTCTCCACACTGCTATCAGTACCTATTCTAAGGACTGTGACACATGTGAGATCCCCACTGGTGTCGGCCGGGGCAGCCGACATGCGCAACATGGCCGGTTAGCTCAGCTGGTTAGAGCGTGGTGCTAATAACGCCAAGGTCGCGGGTTCGATCCCCGTACGGGCCAGTCCGTCTCCTCTTTTTTGACCGTACCAGTCTCAAACTCCTTTTTCTCCCTACTGCCTAGATCTGGTGGGTGGAAATTGCTGCTGTCTTCATTTAAGCAGGTTACCGTGATGGCAAGCACCATACCCATTCCTCGTTAGTATAGTGGTGAGTATCCCCGCCTGTCACGCGGGAGACCGGGGTTCGATTCCCCGACGGGGAGGCAATTGTTTTCTTTGTGCACCAAAGAAAACTCAGGAAAAAGGAATCCAAAGTCTTAAGTCTCCAGAGTCTCCAGAGACTCCATGGAAATAAAGATGGAATTTTAAAAAGAGATCTACAAAAAAAGAAGCCATTAAGTCGTTGCACAGGGAGAACCCACACTTATCCTACCTCAGTTTCCTGAAGGTTTAAGCTGAAAAACTCTGTAGATATCCCCAATCCATGGAGCGAATAGGCCGAAACCACATGCCGAAAGGAGCCCGCTGAGATTGGCCAGGGGAAACAAACGTCCGTACGGGAGATGCCCACGGACAGAGCCTTATTTAATGGATTCCTGACATTAGTTTGCAGCAGAGCATAACGTAGACGTTCAGCGACTGATTTTGTCACCTGGGACCCTTTTTCCCAAAGTCATGAGTTAGAAAACTAAGGAAAAAGGAGGTAAAATCCTAGAGGGAGCGTAAGGAACCTTAAAGGTAGAAAGAAACCAAAGTCTTAAGTCTCCAGAGACTCCATGGAAATAAAGATGGAAATTTAAAAAGAGATCTACAAAAAAAGAAGCCATTAGGTTGTTGCACCGAGAGAACCCACACTTATCCTACCTCAGTTTCCTTAAGGTTTAAGCTGAAAAACTCTGTAGATATCCCCAATCCATGGAGCGAATAGGCCGAAACCACATGCCGAAAGGAGCCCGCTGAGATTGGCCAGGGGAAACAAACGTCCGTACGGGAGATGCCCATGACCAGAGCCTTATCCAATGGATTCCTGACATTAGTTTGCAGCACAGCATATACCAGAGTCAATAACTTGTAAAGTAGACGGTCAGCGACTGATTTCGTCACCTGGGACCTGTGTGCCCAAAGTCATGAGTTAGTTGCAGCTGAAATGCGGACTGCAGCTTTCCCTCAATCACTGGCGCTACAACAAGGCCCCGTGTAGCCCATGCCTAAGGCCTATGGCTTTTAGATTGCAAACTCTTCCAGGTGCCATGTTATTTCCTATACTTTCTGATTCCTTCTCTTGTGGAATAAAGTTTTGAATACAGTTCCCAGTTCACAGTCAGCCCTAGCACTCGTGATGTCGCCTCTGACAAGGACAGAGAAAGAGACACCCTTCCCTTTCTCCACACTGCTATCAGTACCTATTCTAAGGACTGGGACACATGTGAGATCCCCACTGGTGTCGGCCGGGGCAGCCGACATGCGCAACATGGCCGGTTAGCTCAGCTGGTTAGAGCGTGGTGCTAATAACGCCAAGGTCGCGGGTTCGATCCCCGTACGGGCCAGTCCGTCTCCTCTTTTTTGACCGTACCAGTCTCAAACTCCTTTTTCTCCCTACTGCCTAGATCTGGTGGGTGGAAATTGCTGCTGTCTTCATTTAAGCAGGTTACCGTGATGGCAAGCACCATACCCATTCCTCGTTAGTATAGTGGTGAGTATCCCCGCCTGTCACGCGGGAGACCGGGGTTCGATTCCCCGACGGGGAGGCAATTGTTTTCTTTGTGCACCAAAGAAAACTCAGGAAAAAGGAATCCAAAGTCTTAAGTCTCCAGAGTCTCCAGAGTCTCCATGGAAATAAAGATGGAATTTTAAAAAGAGATCTACAAAAAAAGAAGCCATTAAGTCGTTGCACAGAGAGAACCCACACTTATCCTACCTCAGTTTCCTGAAGGTTTAAGCTGAAAAACTCTGTAGATATCCCCAATCCATGGAGCGAATAGGCCGAAACCACATGCCGAAAGGAGCCCGCTGAGATTGGCCAGGGGAAACAAACGTCCGTACGGGAGATGACCACGGACAGAGCCTTATTTAATGGATTCCTGACATTAGTTTGCAGCAGAGCATAACGTAGACGTTCAGCGACTGATTTTGTCAC
The DNA here is from genome assembly GCF_029499605.1 of Hyla sarda. Lineage (NCBI taxonomy): Eukaryota > Metazoa > Chordata > Amphibia > Anura > Hylidae > Hyla > Hyla sarda. Next base: position 13,389 of record NW_026610913.1, on the reverse strand, counting down.
CTGGGACCCTTTTTCCCAAAGTCATGAGTTAGAAAACTAAGGAAAAAGGAGGTAAAATCCTAGAGGGAGCGTAAGGAACCTTAAAGGTAGAAAGAAACCAAAGTCTTAAGTCTCCAGAGTCTCCATGGAAATAAAGATGGAATTTTAAAAAGAGATCTACAAAAAAAGAAGCCATTAAGTTGTTGCACAGAGAGAACCCACACTTATCCTACCTCAGTTTCCTGAAGGTTTAAGCTGAAAAACTCTGTAGATATCCCCAATCCATGGAGCGAATAGGCCGAAACCACATGCCGAAAGGAGCCCGCTGAGATTGGCCAGGGGAAACAAACGTCCGTACGGGAGATGCCCACGGACAGAGCCTTATTTAATGGATTCCTGACATTAGTTTGCAGCAGAGCATAACGTAGACGTTCAGCGACTGATTTTGTCACCTGGGACCCTTTTTCCCAAAGTCATGAGTTAGAAAACTAAGGAAAAAGGAGGTAAAATCCTAGAGGGAGCGTAAGGAACCTTAAAGGTAGAAAGAAACCAAAGTCTTAAGTCTCCAGAGACTCCATGGAAATAAAGATGGAAATTTAAAAAGAGATCTACAAAAAAAGAAGCCATTAAGTCGTTGCACAGGGAGAACCCACACTTATCCTACCTCAGTTTCCTGAAGGTTTAAGCTGAAAAACTCTGTAGATATCCCCAATCCATGGAGCGAATAGGCCGAAACCACATGCCGAAAGGAGCCCGCTGAGATTGGCCAGGGGAAACAAACGTCCGTACGGGAGATGCCCACGGACAGAGCCTTATTTAATGGATTCCTGACATTAGTTTGCAGCAGAGCATAACGTAGACGTTCAGCGACTGATTTTGTCACCTGGGACCCTTTTTCCCAAAGTCATGAGTTAGAAAACTAAGGAAAAAGGAGGTAAAATCCTAGAGGGAGCGTAAGGAACCTTAAAGGTAGAAAGAAACCAAAGTCTTAAGTCTCCAGAGACTCCATGGAAATAAAGATGGAAATTTAAAAAGAGATCTACAAAAAAAGAAGCCATTAGGTTGTTGCACCGAGAGAACCCACACTTATCCTACCTCAGTTTCCTTAAGGTTTAAGCTGAAAAACTCTGTAGATATCCCCAATCCATGGAGCGAATAGGCCGAAACCACATGCCGAAAGGAGCCCGCTGAGATTGGCCAGGGGAAACAAACGTCCGTACGGGAGATGCCCATGACCAGAGCCTTATCCAATGGATTCCTGACATTAGTTTGCAGCACAGCATATACCAGAGTCAATAACTTGTAAAGTAGACGGTCAGCGACTGATTTCGTCACCTGGGACCTGTGTGCCCAAAGTCATGAGTTAGTTGCAGCTGAAATGCGGACTGCAGCTTTCCCTCAATCACTGGCGCTACAACAAGGCCCCGTGTAGCCCATGCCTAAGGCCTATGGCTTTTAGATTGCAAACTCTTCCAGGTGCCATGTTATTTCCTATACTTTCTGATTCCTTCTCTTGTGGAATAAAGTTTTGAATACAGTTCCCAGTTCACAGTCAGCCCTAGCACTCGTGATGTCGCCTCTGACAAGGACAGAGAAAGAGACACCCTTCCCTTTCTCCACACTGCTATCAGTACCTATTCTAAGGACTGGGACACATGTGAGATCCCCACTGGTGTCGGCCGGGGCAGCCGACATGCGCAACATGGCCGGTTAGCTCAGCTGGTTAGAGCGTGGTGCTAATAACGCCAAGGTCGCGGGTTCGATCCCCGTACGGGCCAGTCCGTCTCCTCTTTTTTGACCGTACCAGTCTCAAACTCCTTTTTCTCCCTACTGCCTAGATCTGGTGGGTGGAAATTGCTGCTGTCTTCATTTAAGCAGGTTACCGTGATGGCAAGCACCATACCCATTCCTCGTTAGTATAGTGGTGAGTATCCCCGCCTGTCACGCGGGAGACCGGGGTTCGATTCCCCGACGGGGAGGCAATTGTTTTCTTTGTGCACCAAAGAAAACTCAGGAAAAAGGAATCCAAAGTCTTAAGTCTCCAGAGTCTCCAGAGTCTCCATGGAAATAAAGATGGAATTTTAAAAAGAGATCTACAAAAAAAGAAGCCATTAAGTCGTTGCACAGAGAGAACCCACACTTATCCTACCTCAGTTTCCTGAAGGTTTAAGCTGAAAAACTCTGTAGATATCCCCAATCCATGGAGCGAATAGGCCGAAACCACATGCCGAAAGGAGCCCGCTGAGATTGGCCAGGGGAAACAAACGTCCGTACGGGAGATGACCACGGACAGAGCCTTATTTAATGGATTCCTGACATTAGTTTGCAGCAGAGCATAACGTAGACGTTCAGCGACTGATTTTGTCACCTGGGACCCTTTTTCCCAAAGTCATGAGTTAGAAAACTAAGGAAAAAGGAGGTAAAATCCTAGAGGGAGCGTAAGGAACCTTAAAGGTAGAAAGAAACCAAAGTCTTAAGTCTCCAGAGTCTCCATGGAAATAAAGATGGAATTTTAAAAAGAGATCTACAAAAAAAGAAGCCATTAAGTTGTTGCACAGAGAGAACCCACACTTATCCTACCTCAGTTTCCTGAAGGTTTAAGCTGAAAAACTCTGTAGATATCCCCAATCCATGGAGCGAATAGGCCGAAACCACATGCCGAAAGGAGCCCGCTGAGATTGGCCAGGGGAAACAAACGTCCGTACGGGAGATGCCCACGGACAGAGCCTTATTTAATGGATTCCTGACATTAGTTTGCAGCAGAGCATAACGTAGACGTTCAGCGACTGATTTTGTCACCTGGGACCCTTTTTCCCAAAGTCATGAGTTAGAAAACTAAGGAAAAAGGAGGTAAAATCCTAGAGGGAGCGTAAGGAACCTTAAAGGTAGAAAGAAACCAAAGTCTTAAGTCTCCAGAGACTCCATGGAAATAAAGATGGAAATTTAAAAAGAGATCTACAAAAAAAGAAGCCATTAAGTTGTTGCACCGAGAGAACCCACACTTATCCTACCTCAGTTTCCTTAAGGTTTAAGCTGAAAAACTCTGTAGATATCCCCAATCCATGGAGCGAATAGGCCGAAACCACATGCCGAAAGGAGCCCGCTGAGATTGGCCAGGGGAAACAAACGTCCGTACGGGAGATGCCCACGGCCAGAGCCTTATCCAATGGATTCCTGACATTAGTTTGCAGCACAGCATATACCAGAGTCAATAACTTGTAAAGTAGACGGTCAGCGACTGATTTCGTCACCTGGGACCCGTTTGCCCAAAGTCATGAGTTAGTTGCAGCTGAAATGCGGACTGCAGCTTTCCCTCAATCACTGGCGCTACAACAAGGCCCCGTGTAGCCCATGCCTAAGGCCTATGGCTTTTAGATTGCAAACTCTTCCAGGTGCCGTGTTATTTCCTATACTTTCTGCTTCCTTCTCTTGTGGAATAAAGTTTCGAATACAGTTCCCAGTTCACAGTCAGCCCTAGCACTCGTGATGTCGCCTCTGACAAGGACAGAGAAAGAGACACCCTTCCCTTTCTCCACACTGCTATCAGTACCTATTCTAAGGACTGGGACACATGTGAGATCCCCACTGGTGTCGGCCGGGGCAGCCGACATGCGCAACATGGCCGGTTAGCTCAGCTGGTTAGAGCGTGGTGCTAATAACGCCAAGGTCGCGGGTTCGATCCCCGTACGGGCCAGTCCGTCTCCTCTTTTTTGACCGTACCAGTCTCAAACTCCTTTTTCTCCCTACTGCCTAGATCTGGTGGGTGGAAATTGCTGCTGTCTTCATTTAAGCAGGTTACCGTGATGGCAAGCACCATACCCATTCCTCGTTAGTATAGTGGTGAGTATCCCCGCCTGTCACGCGGGAGACCGGGGTTCGATTCCCCGACGGGGAGGCAATTGTTTTCTTTATGCACCAAAGAAAACTCAGGAAAAAGGAATCCAAAGTCTTAAGTCTCCAGAGTCTCCAGAGTCTCCATGGAAATAAAGATGGAATTTTAAAAAGAGATCTACAAAAAAAGAAGCCATTAAGTCGTTGCACAGAGAGAACCCACACTTATCCTACCTCAGTTTCCTGAAGGTTTAAGCTGAAAAACTCTGTAGATATCCCCAATCCATGGAGCGAATAGGCCGAAACCACATGCCGAAAGGAGCCCGCTGAGATTGGCCAGGGGAAACAAACGTCCGTACGGGAGATGCCCACGGACAGAGCCTTATTTAATGGATTCCTGACATTAGTTTGCAGCAGAGCATAACGTAGACGTTCAGCGACTGATTTTGTCACCTGGGACCCTTTTTCCCAAAGTCATGAGTTAGAAAACTAAGGAAAAAGGAGGTAAAATCCTAGAGGGAGCGTAAGGAACCTTAAAGGTAGAAAGAAACCAAAGTCTTAAGTCTCCAGAGACTCCATGGAAATAAAGATGGAAATTTAAAAAGAGATCTACAAAAAATGAAGCCATTAGGTTGTTGCACCGAGAGAACCCACACTTATCCTACCTCAGTTTCCTTAAGGTTTAAGCTGAAAAACTCTGTAGATATCCCCAATCCATGGAGCGAATAGGCCGAAACCACATGCCGAAAGGAGCCCGCTGAGATTGGCCAGGGGAAACAAACGTCCGTACGGGAGATGCCCACGGCCAGAGCCTTATCCAATGGATTCCTGACATTAGTTTGCAGCACAGCATATACCAGAGTCAATAACTTGTAAAGTAGACGGTCAGCGACTGATTTCGTCACCTGGGACCTGTGTGCCCAAAGTCATGAGTTAGTTGCAGCTGAAATGCGGACTGCAGCTTTCCCTCAATCACTGGCGCTACAACAAGGCCCCGTGTAGCCCATGCCTAAGGCCTATGGCTTTTAGATTGCAAACTCTTCCAGGTGCCGTGTTATTTCCTATACTTTCTGATTCCTTCTCTTGTGGAATAAAGTTTTGAATACAGTTCCCAGTTCACAGTCAGCCCTAGCACTCGTGATGTCGCCTCTGACAAGGACAGAGAAAGAGACACCCTTCCCTTTCTCCACACTGCTATCAGTACCTATTCTAAGGACTGTGACACATGTGAGATCCCCACTGGTGTCGGCCGGGGCAGCCGACATGCGCAACATGGCCGGTTAGCTCAGCTGGTTAGAGCGTGGTGCTAATAACGCCAAGGTCGCGGGTTCGATCCCCGTACGGGCCAGTCCGTCTCCTCTTTTTTGACCGTACCAGTCTCAAACTCCTTTTTCTCCCTACTGCCTAGATCTGGTGGGTGGAAATTGCTGCTGTCTTCATTTAAGCAGGTTACCGTGATGGCAAGCACCATACCCATTCCTCGTTAGTATAGTGGTGAGTATCCCCGCCTGTCACGCGGGAAACCGGGGTTCGATTCCCCGACGGGGAGGCAATTGTTTTCTTTGTGCACCAAAGAAAACTCAGGAAAAAGGAATCCAAAGTCTTAAGTCTCCAGAGTCTCCAGAGTCTCCATGGAAATAAAGATGGAATTTTAAAAAGAGATTTACAAAAAAAGAAGCCATTAAGTCGTTGCACAGAGAGAACCCACACTTATCCTACCTCAGTTTCCTGAAGGTTTAAGCTGAAAAACTCTGTAGATATCCCCAATCCATGGAGCGAATAGGCCGAAACCACATGCCGAAAGGAGCCCGCTGAGATTGGCCAGGGGAAACAAACGTCCGTACGGGAGATGCCCACGGACAGAGCCTTATTTAATGGATTCCTGACATTAGTTTGCAGCAGAGCATAACGTAGACGTTCAGCGACTGATTTTGTCACCTGGGACCCTTTTTCCCAAAGTCATTAGTTAGAAAACTAAGGAAAAAGGAGGTAAAATCCTAGAGGGAGCGTAAGGAACCTTAAAGGTAGAAAGAAACCAAAGTCTTAAGTCTCCAGAGTCTCCATGGAAATAAAGATGGAATTTTAAAAAGAGATCTACAAAAAAAGAAGCCATTAAGTTGTTGCACAGAGAGAACCCACACTTATCCTACCTCAGTTTCCTGAAGGTTTAAGCTGAAAAACTCTGTAGATATCCCCAATCCATGGAGCGAATAGGCCGAAACCACATGCCGAAAGGAGCCCGCTGAGATTGGCCAGGGGAAACAAACGTCCGTACGGGAGATGCCCACGGACAGAGCCTTATTTAATGGATTCCTGACATTAGTTTGCAGCAGAGCATAACATAGACGTTCAGCGACTGATTTTGTCACCTGGGACCCTTTTTCCCAAAGTCATGAGTTAGAAAACTAAGGAAAAAGGAGGTAAAATCCTAGAGGGAGCGTAAGGAACCTTAAAGGTAGAAAGAAACCAAAGTCTTAAGTCTCCAGAGACTCCATGGAAATAAAGATGGAAATTTAAAAAGAGATCTACAAAAAAAGAAGCCATTAAGTTGTTGCACCGAGAGAACCCACACTTATCCTACCTCAGTTTCCTTAAGGTTTAAGCTGAAAAACTCTGTAGATATCCCCAATCCATGGAGCGAATAGGCCGAAACCACATGCCGAAAGGAGCCCGCTGAGATTGGCCAGGGGAAACAAACGTCCGTACGGGAGATGCCCACGGCCAGAGCCTTATCCAATGGATTCCTGACATTAGTTTGCAGCACAGCATATACCAGAGTCAATAACTTGTAAAGTAGACGGTCAGCGACTGATTTCGTCACCTGGGACCCGTTTGCCCAAAGTCATGAGTTAGTTGCAGCTGAAATGCGGACTGCAGCTTTCCCTCAATCACTGGCGCTACAACAAGGCCCCGTGTAGCCCATGCCTAAGGCCTATGGCTTTTAGATTGCAAACTCTTCCAGGTGCCGTGTTATTTCCTATACTTTCTGATTCCTTCTCTTGTGGAATAAAGTTTCGAATACAGTTCCCAGTTCAAAGTCATCCCTAGCACTCGTGATGTCGCCTCTGACAAGGACAGAGAAAGAGACACCCTTCCCTTTCTCCACACTGCTATCAGTACCTATTCTAAGGACTGGGACACATGTGAGATCCCCACTGGTGTCGGCCGGGGCAGCCGACATGCGCAACATGGCCGGTTAGCTCAGCTGGTTAGAGCGTGGTGCTAATAACGCCAAGGTCGCGGGTTCGATCCCCGTACGGGCCAGTCCGTCTCCTCTTTTTTGACCGTACCAGTCTCAAACTCCTTTTTCTCCCTACTGCTCTGCCCACATGCCGAAAGGAGCCCGCTGAGATTGGCCAGGGGAAACAAACGTCCGTACGGGAGATGCCCACGGACAGAGCCTTATTTAATGGATTCCTGACATTAGTTTGCAGCAGAGCATAACGTAGACGTTCAGCGACTGATTTTGTCACCTGGGACCCTTTTTCCCAAAGTCATGAGTTAGAAAACTAAGGAAAAAGGAGGTAAAATCCTAGAGGGAGCGTAAGGAACCTTAAAGGTAGAAAGAAACCAAAGTCTTAAGTCTCCAGAGACTCCATGGAAATAAAGATGGAAATTTAAAAAGAGATCTACAAAAAAAGAAGCCATTAAGTTGTTGCACCGAGAGAACCCACACTTATCCTACCTCAGTTTCCTTAAGGTTTAAGCTGAAAAACTCTGTAGATATCCCCAATCCATGGAGCGAATAGGCCGAAACCACATGCCGAATGGAGCCCGCTGAGATTGGCCAGGGGAAACAAACGTCCGTATGGGAGATGCCCATGGCCAGAGCCTTATCCAATGGATTCCTGACATTAGTTTGCAGCACAGCATATACCAGAGTCAATAACTTGTAAAGTAGACGGTCAGCGACTGATTTCGTCACCTGGGACCCGTTTGCCCAAAGTCATGAGTTAGTTGCAGCTGAAATGCGGACTGCAGCTTTCCCTCAATCACTGGCGCTACAACAAGGCCCCGTGTAGCCCATGCCTAAGGCCTATGGCTTTTAGATTGCAAACTCTTCCAGGTGCCGTGTTATTTCCTATACTTTCTGATTCCTTCTCTTGTGGAATAAAGTTTCGAATACAGTTCCCAGTTCACAGTCAGCCCTAGCACTCGTGATGTCGCCTCTGACAAGGACAGAGAAAGAGACACCCTTCCCTTTCTCCACACTGCTATCAGTACCTATTCTAAGGACTGGGACACATGTGAGATCCCCACTGGTGTCGGCCGGGGCAGCCGACATGCGCAGCATGGCCGGTTAGCTCAGCTGGTTAGAGCGTGGTGCTAATAACGCCAAGGTCGCGGGTTCGATCCCCGTACGGGCCAGTCCGTCTCCTCTTTTTTGACCGTACCAGTCTCAAACTCCTTTTTCTCCCTACTGCCTAGATCTGGTGGGTGGAAATTGCTGCTGTCTTCATTTAAGCAGGTTACCGTGATGGCAAGCACCATACCCATTCCTCGTTAGTATAGTGGTGAGTATCCCCGCCTGTCACGCGGGAGACCGGGGTTCGATTCCCCGACGGGGAGGCAATTGTTTTCTTTGTGCACCAAAGAAAACTCAGGAAAAAGGAGTCTTAAGTCTCCAGAGTCTCCATGGAAATAAAGATGGAATTTTAAAAAGAGATCTACAAAAAAAGAAGCCATTAAGTCGTTGCACAGAGAGAACCCACACTTATCCTACCTCAGTTTCCTGAAGGTTTAAGCTGAAAAACTCTGTAGATATCCCCAATCCATGGAGCGAATAGGCCGAAACCACATGCCGAAAGGAGCCCGCTGAGATTGGCCAGGGGAAACAAACGTCCGTATGGGAGATGCCCACGGACAGAGCCTTATTTAATGGATTCCTGACATTAGTTTGCAGCAGAGCATAACGTAGACGTTCAGCGACTGATTTTGTCACCTGGGACCCGTTTTCCCAAAGTCATGAGTTAGAAAACTAAGGAAAAAGGAGGTAAAATCCTAGAGAGAGCGTCAGGAACCTTAAAGGTAGAAAGAAACCAAAGTCTTAAGTCTCCAGAGACTCCATGGAAATAAAGATGGAAATTTAAAAAGAGATCTACAAAAAAAGAAGCCATTAAGTCGTTGCACCGAGAGAACCCACACTTATCCTACCTCAGTTTCCTTAAGGTTTAAGCTGAAAAACTCTGTAGATATCCCCAATCCATGGAGCGAATAGGCCGAAACCACATGCCGAAAGGAGCCCGCTGAGATTGGCCAGGGGAAACAAACGTCCGTACGGGAGATGCCCACGGCCAGAGCCTTATCCAATGGATTCCTGACATTAGTTTGCAGCACAGCATATACCAGAGTCAATAACTTGTAAAGTAGACGGTCAGCGACTGATTTCGTCACCTGGGACCCGTTTGCCCAAAGTCATGAGTTAGTTGCAGCTGAAATGCGGACTGCAGCTTTCCCTCAATCACTGGCGCTACAACAAGGCCCCGTGTAGCCCATGCCTAAGGCCTATGGCTTTTAGATTGCAAACTCTTCCAGGTGCCGTGTTATTTCCTATACTTTCTGATTCCTTCTCTTGTGGAATAAAGTTTCGAATACAGTTCCCAGTTCACAGTCAGCCCTAGCACTCGTGATGTCGCCTCTGACAAGGACAGAGAAAGAGACACCCTTCCCTTTCTCCACACTGCTATCAGTACCTATTCTAAGGACTGGGACACATGTGAGATCCCCACTGGTGTCGGCCGGGGCAGCCGACATGCGCAACATGGCCGGTTAGCTCAGCTGGTTAGAGCGTGGTGCTAATAACGCCAAGGTCGCGGGTTCGATCCCCGTACGGGCCAGTCCGTCTCCTCTTTTTTGACCGTACCAGTCTCAAACTCCTTTTTCTCCCTACTGCCTAGATCTGCTGGGTGGAAATTGCTGCTGTCTTCATTTAAGCAGGTTACCGTGATGGCAAGCACCATACCCATTCCTCGTTAGTATAGTGGTGAGTATCCCCGCCTGTCACGCGAGAGACCGGGGTTCGATTCCCCGACGGGGAGGCAATTGTTTTCTTTGTGCACCAAAGAAAACTCAGGAAAAAGGAATCCAAAGTCTTAAGTCTCCAGAGTCTCCAGAGTCTCCATGGAAATAAAGATGGAATTTTAAAAAGAGATCTACAAAAAAAGAAGCCATTAAGTCGTTGCACAGAGAGAACCCACACTTATCCTACCTCAGTTTCCTGAAGGTTTAAGCTGAAAAACTCTGTAGATATCCCCAATCCATGGAGCGAATAGGCCGAAACCACATGCCGAAAGGAGCCCGCTGAGATTGGCCAGGGGAAACAAACGTCCGTACGGGAGATGCCCACGGACAGAGCCTTATTTAATGGATTCCTGACATTAGTTTGCAGCAGAGCATAACGTAGACGTTCAGCGACTGATTTTGTCACCTGGGACCCTTTTTCCCAAAGTCATGAGTTAGAAAACTAAGGAAAAAGGAGGTAAAATCCTAGAGGGAGCGTAAGGAACCTTAAAGGTAGAAAGAAACCAAAGTCTTAAGTCTCCAGAGACTCCATGGAAATAAAGATGGAAATTTAAAAAGAGATCTACAAAAAAAGAAGCCATTAAGTTGTTGCACCGAGAGAACCCACACTTATCCTACCTCAGTTTCCTTAAGGTTTAAGCTGAAAAACTCTGTAGATATCCCCAATCCATGGAGCGAATAGGCCGAAACCACATGCCGAAAGGAGCCCGCTGAGATTGGCCAGGGGAAACAAACGTCCGTACGGGAGATGCCCATGGCCAGAGCCTTATCCAATGGATTCCTGACATTAGTTTGCAGCACAGCATATACCAGAGTCAATAACTTGTAAAGTAGACGGTCAGCGACTGATTTCGTCACCTGGGACCCGTTTGCCCAAAGTCATGAGTTAGTTGCAGCTGAAATGCGGACTGCAGCTTTCCCTCAATCACTGGCGCTACAACAAGGCCCCGTGTAGCCCATGCCTAAGGCCTATGGCTTTTAGATTGCAAACTCTTCCAGGTGCCGTGTTATTTCCTATACTTTCTGATTCCTTCTCTTGTGGAATAAAGTTTCGAATACAGTTCCCAGTTCAAAGTCAGCCCTAGCACTCGTGATGTCGCCTCTGACAAGGACAGAGAAAGAGACACCCTTCCCTTTCTCCACACTGCTATCAGTACCTATTCTAAGGACTGGGACACATGTGAGATCCCCACTGGTGTCGGCCGGGGCAGCCGACATGCGCAACATGGCCGGTTAGCTCAGCTGGTTAGAGCGTGGTGCTAATAACGCCAAGGTCGCGGGTTCGATCCCCGTACGGGCCAGTCCGTCTCCTCTTTTTTGACCGTACCAGTCTCAAACTCCTTTTTCTCCCTACTGCTCTGCCCACATGCCGAAAGGAGCCCGCTGAGATTGGCCAGGGGAAACAAACGTCCGTACGGGAGATGCCCACGGACAGAGCCTTATTTAATGGATTCCTGACATTAGTTTGCAGCAGAGCATAACGTAGACGTTCAGCGACTGATTTTGTCACCTGGGACCCTTTTTCCCAAAGTCATGAGTTAGAAAACTAAGGAAAAAGGAGGTAAAATCCTAGAGGGAGCGTAAGGAACCTTAAAGGTAGAAAGAAACCAAAGTCTTAAGTCTCCAGAGACTCCATGGAAATAAAGATGGAAATTTAAAAAGAGATCTACAAAAAAAGAAGCCATTAAGTTGTTGCACCGAGAGAACCCACACTTATCCTACCTCAGTTTCCTTAAGGTTTAAGCTGAAAAACTCTGTAGATATCCCCAATCCATGGAGCGAATAGGCCGAAACCACATGCCGAAAGGAGCCCGCTGAGATTGGCCAGGGGAAACAAACGTCCGTACGGGAGATGCCCACGGCCAGAGCCTTATCCAATGGATTCCTGACATTAGTTTGCAGCACAGCATATACCAGAGTCAATAACTTGTAAAGTAGACGGTCAGCGACTGATTTCGTCACCTGGGACCCGTTTGCCCAAAGTCATGAGTTAGTTGCAGCTGAAATGCGGACTGCAGCTTTCCCTCAATCACTGGCGCTACAACAAGGCCCCGTGTAGCCCATGCCTAAGGCCTATGGCTTTTAGATTGCAAACTCTTCCAGGTGCCGTGTTATTTCCTATACTTTCTGCTTCCTTCTCTTGTGGAATAAAGTTTCGAATACAGTTCCCAGTTCACAGTCAGCCCTAGCACTCGTGATGTCGCCTCTGACAAGGACAGAGAAAGAGACACCCTTCCCTTTCTCCACACTGCTATCAGTACCTATTCTAAGGACTGGGACACATGTGAGATCCCCACTGGTGTCGGCCGGGGCAGCCGACATGCGCAACATGGCCGGTTAGCTCAGCTGGTTAGAGCGTGGTGCTAATAACGCCAAGGTCGCGGGTTCGATCCCCGTACGGGCCAGTCCGTCTCCTCTTTTTTGACCGTACCAGTCTCAAACTCCTTTTTCTCCCTACTGCCTAGATCTGGTGGGTGGAAATTGCTGCTGTCTTCATTTAAGCAGGTTACCGTGATGGCAAGCACCATACCCATTCCTCGTTAGTATAGTGGTGAGTATCCCCGCCTGTCACGCGGGAGACCGGGGTTCGATTCCCCGACGGGGAGGCAATTGTTTTCTTTATGCACCAAAGAAAACTCAGGAAAAAGGAATCCAAAGTCTTAAGTCTCCAGAGTCTCCAGAGTCTCCATGGAAATAAAGATGGAATTTTAAAAAGAGATCTACAAAAAAAGAAGCCATTAAGTCGTTGCACAGAGAGAACCCACACTTATCCTACCTCAGTTTCCTGAAGGTTTAAGCTGAAAAACTCTGTAGATATCCCCAATCCATGGAGCGAATAGGCCGAAACCACATGCCGAAAGGAGCCCGCTGAGATTGGCCAGGGGAAACAAACGTCCGTACGGGAGATGCCCACGGACAGAGCCTTATTTAATGGATTCCTGACATTAGTTTGCAGCAGAGCATAACGTAGACGTTCAGCGACTGATTTTGTCACCTGGGACCCTTTTTCCCAAAGTCATGAGTTAGAAAACTAAGGAAAAAGGAGGTAAAATCCTAGAGGGAGCGTAAGGAACCTTAAAGGTAGAAAGAAACCAAAGTCTTAAGTCTCCAGAGACTCCATGGAAATAAAGATGGAAATTTAAAAAGAGATCTACAAAAAATGAAGCCATTAGGTTGTTGCACCGAGAGAACCCACACTTATCCTACCTCAGTTTCCTTAAGGTTTAAGCTGAAAAACTCTGTAGATATCCCCAATCCATGGAGCGAATAGGCCGAAACCACATGCCGAAAGGAGCCCGCTGAGATTGGCCAGGGGAAACAAACGTCCGTACGGGAGATGCCCACGGCCAGAGCCTTATCCAATGGATTCCTGACATTAGTTTGCAGCACAGCATATACCAGAGTCAATAACTTGTAAAGTAGACGGTCAGCGACTGATTTCGTCACCTGGGACCTGTGTGCCCAAAGTCATGAGTTAGTTGCAGCTGAAATGCGGACTGCAGCTTTCCCTCAATCACTGGCGCTACAACAAGGCCCCGTGTAGCCCATGCCTAAGGC